>NC_132883.1:5674414-5924414 GCF_030463535.1 Salminus brasiliensis
ACATAACCGGGCTAAAAGCATATAGAGGCTGTGAGTGTGTCCATGTGACTGCTCTGATCTGCTCTGCTCTCCTCTCCTGTTACCTGCCATCATGAAGCACCTACAGCTTGGATCAGTGACCTCTCTAAGCCTAAATCATAGAGCCAGCAGGCCAGAGAGGAAGGTGGGGGTAGTGAGAGAAAGAGAGAGAGAGAGAGAGAGAGAGAGAGAGAGAGAGAGATGATGGATTTATGTACCTTGCCTGTTGACTTCACCCCCTTCCACACGCAGAAATAGACCATCACCCACACAGCCAGCAGACACAGCATCAGCTCCCAGTTCATCACGCCTGGCTCGTCCAGACCTTCTGAGATGTTCAGGACCTTATTCCTGAGGAAAGAGGAAGGGGTCAGTGTCCAGCACAATCCAACAGTAGTAGTACCTGACATCAGTAATGCCCTTATGGTTGGATACAATCAAATCACCTCACAGTCATAATCAGTCCTACGCAGAGTTCATTTCAGCACATACTGTGCTTTTATCTTCTACACTATATGGACAAAAGTATTGGGACGCCTGTTCATTCATTGTTTTCTCTTTCCTTTTGTTGGAGTCTGTCCAGGCAAGAAGACTTTCTACTAGATTTTGGAGGAGCACTGCTGTCAGGATTTGATTGCATTCAGCAACAAGTGTTAGTGCTCCACAGCTTAATGCTGGGGACTTATACCCCACACCTGGCATTAGACATGATTCCAGCAGGTTCATGTTTACCTCTCTAGAGAGTCCAATTCTATTGGCATATTTCTCTACAGGGACTAGACAAGCTGTGTGCATGTGGGCATCCACACATTTGCATCAGCAGCAGTGGGTGCAACTCGAACCAGCTGAATGGAGCTTAATTAGACGGAGTGTCCACAAACATTTGACATCTATTGTACGTTAGTTCTTCGCGCCTTGATTCACCTGACCTGCTCTTACCTAAGTTACTTAGCTGTGTAATGTGCGGTCATTAACACATCCGAGGTAGTCTTGTTCCATAAAAGCAACATGTTGGCTTTCACAGTGTGAAACATCTACCCTGAAGGCCCAGAGGTGCTGCTGAACTCTCTGTCTCGCGGTTGGTTTATTGTCAGAAATTTTAAGAGGAGATTTCTGAGCACAGCACATTCACAGTGACTTCTCTCTATTCAAACAAGCCAGTTCTGAATTTAAGCCCAAACACCTGCGCCCATAAATCTATCTGCCAACGTGCCTGCCACTCCAGGAACACCCGTGTGCTAGACGGGAATGATATATTCATACCGCTGCTTTTAATGGCACTTAACGGAGAGTGCTTAATGCATCTGTGTGTCTTTAATGTTGCTAGGAAATCTTTTACAAGCCTGAATACCAATTCCCATAGCTAACACCCAGTCCTAAGGCCACTACTACTGTAACTACAGTAGAATGAACTTGCTGACCTCTGTAAATTACCCTGCCCTTCACAGTGGAGCTCAGACTTACAGAGAAACAGACACACTCTTAAGTCACATTAAGGTGCTTTAACTGGATCCTTGGGTGAAACCACAGAAGCACCCTGTGGGATTCATTAAGAATGGTGTTTGTAATGCCACACTATTTCCCCAGTACTGGTGTGTGTGTGTGTGTGTGTGTGTGTGGGGGGGGGGGGGTCAGAAGGTAGAGCACTGAGTTATCAATGACAGGGTTGTGGGTTTGATATTGGCGTTCGCCAAGCTGACACTGTTGGAGCCCATCGCTCCAGGCACACATGGCAAGTGTATGTGCTCACTAGTGTGTGTATATGTGAAGACAGTGAAGATTTGTTAGATCTTTAAAAGTTATCTTTTTTCATGGACCTATGGCAGAGGTCCAGAGGTCTTCAAATCTGGACCCTGAATCCATCTGTTTCCAGTCCTGGACTTTGGAATCCTTGGTAGGTGTGAAGACTACGTGCAGTTCAGTTGTAATAACTGTTCCTCTAACTTCCAGCGGGGACAAAATCCAGGACTGGAAACTGGTTACAGGGTCCATATCTGAATACCTCTGTTTATGGCACCATTTAAAGAACACTTTGAAGCACCTTTATTTTTAACATTTTAATATCAAAGTTCATATCAGTTAAGACGAACTGCATGACCTTCAAAGCACGCACAGTTATAACCAGGGTCTGCCGGGACAGGGAGGGGTAGAGGAGCTGAGTGACAGGAGGGAATGAATACAAGCTTTGTCGCTCTCATACGAAAGCCCTGTATTCTGACAACACAGAGTAATTAACGCAATTACCGCCTTAATTATAACTTATGTAGACATTTTAATAAAGCCAGGATCACCCTCCAATATCTCTCAGCGTTTTAACACACCTCCAGATTTCTTTCATTCTAACACTTGTAAAAAGAGCAGGAGGCTACTTAACATTGTCATAAGCATGCCAGAAACATGTTACAACAGATGTTATATAGAATGTGTCTGGTTCATGTTACTGGTAACTGTTATGATAGATATTCCATTCGCTGAAGTCAAGATATCAAGCATTAGAGCATCTGTCATGATGCCAGATAACATCTGTCATAACATGTTATAATGGTATGGTAATGGCATTGTTAGGCAGTAGAGTTCATGTAAAGTGTTACTAACTAAACCTGTGCAATTAATGATGTAATTGCATAATTACATATATGTAACAATTACATAGATACACTATATGGACAAAAGTATTGGGACACCTGCTCATTTATTGTTTCTTTGGAAATCAAGGGTATTAAAAATGAGTTTATCCTGCTTTTGTTGAAGTAACTGTCTACTGTGGAGTATTGCTGTGAGGATTTGATTGCATTCAGCGACAAGAGTGGTAGAGAGGTCAGGATGTTGAATGATCACCACCCCACCTCATCTTCCCCAACTCTCCTCAACTCACCCCAAAAGTATTGGATGGAGCATCATCCATCATTCCAGAGAACACAGTTCTTCCAGTTCTTCCTTCATATGCTTCCAGCCTATACCTGGTATTAGGCAACGTGCCAATAGGTTTGTGTTTATCTCTGCCAGAGAGTCCTATTGTATTGGTCATAGTTCAAGCAGTGTGTGTGTTTGTGCATTTGCACATCTGTGTCAGCAACGGGAGCAACTTAAACGCAGCTGAATGTATTCATTAGAAGGGGCATCCACAAACATATGGACAAATAGCGTAGCTATGTACAGTATAGCTATACCAGTTATAAGCATAAGCTAGTTTATATAAAAAAGTAAAATTAAGGGAATAACTTACTCCCAAAACTCGATGATAGGTGAGCGGCCGTCCGCCAACTCCTCGCAGGTCATGTTGCCGAAGGTGGAGTTACCGATGGTGCCGTTCTGGCAGTCCTCATGGCGGAAGATCTCGATACAGCTGTCAGTGTTCCACTCGTTGTCACAGGAAGACCAGGGCAGCGTGGCGTTGAAGGACTTGATGAGGTAGTAGAAACCCCAGGCCAGGACCATGATATAGTACGTGTTGCAGAAGAACACTATGACCATGGAGGCGTAGCCAAGTCCTGAAACATCCAACATATACCAACATGTGGTCCATTGTCACTGTTTTTGAAATATAATAAATTTCTTATCTTAACGTTTTATCAGTTTTTACAGCACAGTTCATATCAGTAAAGACAAACTACATGACCTTCAAAGCACCTACAGTTACAACCAGGGCCTTCCCTGCGTTCCCTAAAGAATCATTGTCCAATCTAATCAATGTGAGGTCAGAGTTTTTAACACCAGCTTGCTGGAGGCTGGCTGCGTGTGTTTTCAATATGAAAATGGTCAAACCTTTAAAGAGCGGTGCAATGTTCCACACGTTGATGCTCCCAGCCTTCATGAACTGGCCCAGAGCGATCTCCAAGAAGAAGATAGGAATACCCCCAAGAAATATAAACAACACATAGGGAATGAGAAAGACTCCTGCAGAGAGAGGAGAGAGAGAAGGAGAGAGAGGGATTACTCAAACATGAAGTCAGTACAATAAGCCTTTTCTGTGTGTGCAGTTAATTATTGTGCTGTATGTAAACACTGAATATGAAACTAGAGCTATTGGTTTATTAGTAATGCAGTAATCAAGAACCAGAGCTTTCCTAGGGCTATAAACATGAGATATATCAATAATCACATAATTAATTAGTCCTTTTGAAGAGAAATTGAGTAATTATAGCTGCCGTTTAGAGGTTTAGAGGAACCATTTACTGCCTTTTAAAGTCTTTTTTTTAAAGAAGTACCTGTACCAGCTACTGAACAACATATAGACTAGCTATATCAGTAATTCAGCAATCAACTGAGAAGTCAAAAAAGCCAAATAGTAAAAAATAAAGACTTAATTAAACAATAACTAACTATTTGTTGCCTTTTAAAGATTTCTAATACCTGCTACTAGAGGAGATCAGCTAGAAGGCTGAATGTGGAACAAGACCAGGGCTATCACTATTAGATACATCAGTAATTAAGCAACTGACTGATTATTTTGAGGTGTAATTGAGTAATTATAGTTATTAAAGGGTCAAATAGTAAATCACTATTTAAAACACTAAGTGATAACAAACCATTTGGTCTTTTTTTTAAAGAAATACCTGTACCAGATACTGAACAATATATAGACTAGATATATCTCTAATTCAGCAATCAACTGATCATTTTGAGGTGTGATTAAATCAAAATCCCTAAAAAGCCAAATAGTAAAGAATAGACTTAATAAAACCTTTTAAAGATTCCAAGATAGTTGCTACTAGAGAAGATCGTCAAGAAGGTTGAATACTGAACAAGACTAGGGCTTGACCAGGGCTATCACTATTAGATATATCTGAAATATTAGAAAGAAACTGATCATTTTGATCAGTTTGATTGTTTTTAAAAAGGCCACATTGTAAAATTGGAGCAAAATGGACTAACAATTGACTATTTGTTGCCTTTAAAAGATTCTAAAATACTTTCTACTAGAGAAGATCAGCTAGAAGGCTGAATACGGAACAAGCCTAACGCTCATTACTGTTAAATACATTAGTAATCCAGTAATCAGCTGATCATTTTAGGAGTAATGAAGTAAGTATAGTTGTCAAATAAAGGCCAAGTAGTAAAATGGACTAAAATAGACCACAAGCAAACTTCCAATTGACAACCCCTGATTAATCAAGAAGGTCAAGAAGGTCACCAGTGAATTATTTTTAATCGTGTAGTCAAGTGTAATTGACTAATCCTCTCAGTCCTGTACTAGACCAGAGCAGCAGGGCCCTGAACTCAGGACTGCAGTGCAACTGCCTGTTGGCTGTTTCAGTGCAGTGTGGTACAGGGGGACACCATTTTGTCCTGCAGTCTTTCAGCTCTGCGTTTGGCATCATGACCGGCGGTGCGGGATGAGGCAGCGAAGCCGCTCTGTGTGTATTATCACGCATGATACAGGTGATGAGGCAGCGGGCCAAAGCCGTCTGCAGCAATAACCCGCCAGCTGACTGATCTGAGATTGACAGCGGCAGCAGCAGAGGCTTAGCCGGAGCATATGGTGGGGGAAGGTGGGAGGGGGCGGGGTCTAAATAAGATGGGGGAGGGGCTGCGTTCGGGCTGTGGACCAGTCAGCCGTGGCGGCAGCAGAGACTAATGCAGATTAACTAGCGACACAATGAGCCTCACTGAATGAAAGACCCGATGATGTCACACATCTCTCAGGCCGGCAAGGGCCAAGATAGAGAGGGAGAGAGACACAGAGGCAGAGAGAGAGAGAGAGAGAGAGAGAGAGAGAGAGAGAAAGGGACGGACGAAGGAGATTGTAAAAGAGAAATATATATATGTAGAGAGAGAGAAAAAGAGAGGGTGAGAGAGGAAAGAGAGAGTATATATATATATATATATAGAGAGAGAGAGAGAGAGAGAGAGAGATAAAGAGCGAGAAAGAGACATTATAAAGAGTATAGAGAGAGCGAAAGCGACAGTAGAGAGAAAAGGAGAAGAGAGAGAGAGAGAAAGTGACAGTAGAGAGAGAGAGGAGAAAGAGAGAAAGAGAGAGAGAGGAGAGAGAAAGAGAGAGAGAGAGAGAGAGAAAGTGACAGTAAAGAGAGCAAGAGGGGAGAATAAGAGAAAGTGACAGTAGAAAGAGAGAGAGAGAAAGTGACAGTAGAGAGAGAGAGGAGAGAGCGAGAATAAGAGAAAGTGACAGTAGAAAGAGAGAGAGAGAAAGTGACAGTAGAGAGAGAGAGGAGAGAGCGAGAAAGAGAGAGAGTAGAGAAAAAAGCAGTTCACACCGAGTGGCATCCTTGCGTAACTGGGGCCCTGCAGGCTCCACGGAGTTGCCAACTGCTCCCAAACGCCACGAAGGATACGATCAAGCTGCCCAGCTTTTTGTTTCAAGACGGCTGGTGCTGTAATCAAAACGAGCTCGGCGGAAAATTAACCTGGCATGTCCACAGTGTGGTCATCACACTCACTCTGAAAGGGCTGAATGCAATACCGTACTCCAGAGGAGGAAATGGAGGAGACGGAGAATACACAGTACGGGGCTGGTCATGGACGAGCCACATGCGCTATGCAACTCTAGGAGGAGCAAACTGGAACATGCACGACTTCAATGAAATCAACAAAATCCAGCTCAGCTTGTGACATTGCCAGGCAGCGCTCAGAGAAAAGCAAAGAGCTCCACTGCACCAGCTAAGAGACCAACATCGCTTAAGAGTGATGAGCCACCTACCCAACCGAGAACGAACCGCCAATTGTGCTCACCCTGGCTCTGGCTGCTGATGGCAAAGCGGCATGGCTCGGGAGTCAAACTTCTGACCCCCAGGAAATAGTGGTGGCATTGTACCATAGTGCTAGCATTAGCATTAGACTGCTAAGCCACTCGGAGCCCATAAACGTCATTTTAACCAATTGAAAAAAGGCATCTTTTCACATTTTATCTTCAAACTAAATACGACGTAGTTTTAACAAACAGCACTGACGTTTTTTCAGCGTGTCTTTTACGACATAGCGCTGGGGGGATGCTTTTGTAGGGGGGTTCCTGATTTTTTCCCACTGTACTGAACTGTGAGGTCAAAACTGTGGTGTGCCCCGACTTTTGTGTACTGTTACACCCTTAAAAGCCATACAGTATAATACACAGCTTATTACACTATATTACACTATAGCAGTAGAGCTACGTATGTTTCTCTGCCGACTATCCGGCCATACCGATATGCGTCTGTCCTTATCGTTACCTTTAACCCCGTGATATATCACTGAACCTGGAAATCGGCCCAGCCCTTAGTCTGACCGTAATGCACATGACCATTCAGTCACGTTTCTGTGAAGAACCCCTCCGTTGTTCTGAATGAGCAGGCATCTCTGGAGGCTGTGCATGAGCTCCTTTCAGAAAAGCGAGTGCGGAGGATCACTATTGTTTGGCACTGAGGCGTTCTGGCGAGGACAGCGTGTCTTTGAGAAACGCGTCAGCCCCGAGAAAAAAAAACACACACAAAAATGTGCAGCGCAGTCATACTAACGGCAGCCTTCCACTGGGTGGGAGAGGGGGGGGGCTGCGGTGATGGGAAACCCACCATGTGACGTAAATGTGGAGTCGTCACAATGAGCAAAGGCAGGGAGGGGAATGTGCAGCTGCGGGCTTGGAGAGAGAGAGAGAGAGAGAGAGAGACAGAGAGAGATAGTTGGAAGACAGAGAGACAGACAGACAGAAGAGAGAGAGAGAGAGAGTGAGAGAGAGAGACAGAGACAGACAGAGGAGAGAGAGAGAGCTATGCAAGACAGATGGATAAAGATGAGCGAGAGACACAAAAGAGAGGAGGAGAGAGAGAATGCAAGAGATTGATGCGAGAAGGATGAGAGAAAGACAAAAGACAGAGAGAGACGTGTGAGTGAGAGACAGATGAGAGAGAGAGATAGATGCGAAAGAGTGAGCTTGATGCGAGAGAAAGGGGGACGATGTGTGAGAGAGCGAGAGAGACAGAACAAGAGGACAAAGGACAAAGATGAGAGAGAGAGATGCGAGAGAGAGAGAGAGAGAGAGAGAGAGAGAGAGAGACGAGATGTGTGAGTAAGATATAATGAGTGGGAGAAAGAATGTTAGGAGCGACAAATGAGAAAAAGAGAGACTGTGAGAGAGAGAGAGAGAGAGAGATTGCAAGAGAGAAGGACAGATGAGCAAGAGACAGAGCAGAGAGACTAGTGAGAGATAGCTGTGAGAGAGAGAGAGAGAGAGAGAGAGAGTGTCCGATCTGCAAACAAAGAGCATGCCACTGAAATGACTGCTGCTGCTGGATGATTTATGAGACTGTGAGTGCCAGCCAGTGTGAAAAAACACACTCCTAACACACACACACTCACACACACACATGCGCGAGAGCTAAAAAAGAAGCAGTGGCTGCGCAGCGGTGAGTCAGACACACAGACACACTGCGGAGGCTGGCGTCGTGACTGCTTGGAAGATAAGAGGAATCTAAAGCGGAGCAGCTCACTGTGTGTGTGTGTGTGTGTGTGTGTGTGTATGTAGGCTCATAAAGCACAATGATGAGAAGCAGAGAGAAACCTGCCATTTTACCGCAAACCCCCTAACCCCACTTTGACTTTGAGTCTCTCACTCCCCTGCCATCTCTCTCGCCCCCTCTCTCTCTCTCTCTCTCAGTCGCTCTCTGGCTAATCCTCAGCAGTCAGCGTCTGCTCAGTAATGGAGTCTCCTGTAGCCGTCGTTTCTGCTGGCAGTATTAAGCTGTGTGTTTACGCTGCCGCTGAGGGAGACAGGATGGATGTACCCACGCAGACAGCTGTAAACAGTGATTGGATTTTTTTCAGAATTAGCTCATTCACTTTGTGGCAGTGGCACCAGAAGTGTTACACCACCCACCAGCCACCCACCCCCCGCCCAGACCACCTCAAGAACCCCAACCACCCCGTCTCGACCACTCTCTCTGTTTATCTCTCACTAAGTCATGACCATCTTATCCATAATGGACATTTTTTCACACAGATCTTTCTAAACTACCCAGATTTTGGAGGAGCATTGCTGTGAGGATCTGATTGCATTCAGTGACAAGAGCGTTAATCAGGTTCAAGGTGTTAGATGATCACCACCCCACCTCATCCCAGAAGTACTGGATGGAGCACCACCATCATTCCAAAGAGCACAGTTCTTCCACTGCTCCACAGCTCAACACTGGGGCTCCAGAGAGTCCGATTCTATTGGCAGTACGGCAGTACGTCTCTAGATTAGGGACTAGACAAGCTGTGTGTGTTTGTGCATATGCACATCTTTGTCAGCAATGGACGCAAATTAAAGTAGCTGAATGCATTCAATAGTAGGGGTGTCCACAAACATTTGGACATAGCTGTAGACCAGCTGGAAGAAGGGCCGGCTGGAGCACACACTACTACGGGTATCCATACAGCGGGGAAGCTGATGACGTGAGCAGGCGCTCAGGTAAAAGCTAATGCTTCCAGACTCTATGACAATCTCTTCAGGTAGCTAACCGCACAGAGTGCCGACTGGACCCAACAGCCCGGAGAGGGCAGCAGCGTTATTCGGTCAAGCTGAAAGTACTGAAGGTCAGACTACTGAATAGCACCAAAATACCACATTTCTCTATTGACAATTATGAAATTTCCACCACTATCGAAGCACACGAAGTCATGAAGACCTAATGTATGACATTCTGAAACACATTGGGGTGCATTTTTTTCACCGGCGCCTCCAAATTCCAAGTCATGGCTTTGCGGGATGCTATTCGAGACCTCAGAGTCAGAACCTGATCTCACTCTCTTTCAGATAAGCTCATGTAGTCATGAATTTTACATGCTGACATCTTTGTCCATCCGCTGCCCTTTTCCCACGACGGGCACTCTCCCTCTGTACCCTTTTTCCGTGCTTATAATTAGCGTCGCTTGGATAACTTGGATAATATACCGCCCATGAACCAGTGCAGAAAATAGACTAACCAATGCTGGTGTGGCCAGCGTGTGCTAAGCCTGCTATTCTGGACAGGATAGGCGTTTGCAAGGCCACTGAATCCCTTTTGCAGCACGGCGTCCAGCTAGGCTGAGGGTGAGGCCGGCCTGCGCAAGTGCATCGTCCTGTCCGGTAATCGTGTGTGCTGAGGACAGGCCGTAAGAACAGGTGTGAAAATGCAGTCCAATTTCAGTCTCACTAGGCGCTACGCTAGGTGACGAGATGAGGCTATAAATACCCACTGCACCCTCCCCCCACCACCAACACCCAGCACATGGAATTGTAGAATCCATCAACACATTCAGCCCAATGAGCTTAAAGGGTCCCAATGGGATTTGCCATTATGTATTCCTTGGCAAAAACACAAGCTATTGGCAAGGTTACACTGCAGATCGCAACAGCTGGTCTTTGGCCGACATCGCGGGGCCACTGCAAAGCCGCCGAAAATCTCTCGACCGCTAAGCGGCACGGAATTAGCATTCGGGAGCTTTATACAAATTTGAAGCACCAAATGCACACACTGTATGTCCAAATGTTTGTGGACACCCTTTCTAATGAAGGCATTCAGCTACTTTAAGTTGTACCTATTGCTGCTGACACAGATAATGAACACACACACATACAGCTTGTCTAGACCCTTTGGAAAAGAACTGCCAATAGAACAGAATAGACTCTCTGGAGCAGATCAATATGAACCTATTAACACCATGCCTAATGCCAGGTGTGGGCTAGAGGGCTATAAAGCCCCCCAGCCTGGAGCTGTGGAGCAGTGGAGCTATGACCTCTGGAATGCAGGATGGTGCTCCATCCAATACTTGAGTTGGACAGAGTTGGAGAGTTGGGGAAGATGAGAAGAAATGGGGTGGTGAACATCCAACATCCTGACCTCACTGACCAACACTTTTGTTGCTGAATGCAATCAAATACTCACAGCAATGCTCCGAAATTTAATGTAAAGTCTTTCCTAGACTGTAGAAACAGCTGCTCCAACAAATTCATGATAAACTCTTTTTGATGCCCTTGATTTGAAGAAACAATGAATGAGGAATGAGCAGATGTCCAAATACTTCTGTCCACAAAATGTATATGCTATCCTCAGACACACTCCCTTAATTTAAACTCTAGAGATGGGATTACCTGTACCCAATTATCCTCCTCCTAGTCCGCTCCATGCTATTCAGATCAATGGGTTCGGTCTTTGTGCTGAGATTAGTGCGCTTGTTGCTGGCACATGTCCATCCAACATGTGGCTGCCGACAGCCTTGTGTTTGTGGAGAGCGATGCGAAGTGTATTAGCTCACATTTCACTACAAAGGCCTGTAAACAAACGTTTAAAAACAGCCCTCCCTTCACTATCGCTGAGAAACGATGAGAGGGAGGGCCGCATTCATTCAGGCCCTTATCTAGGCATGCCTTGTGTGTGCTCGTATGCTATGCTAATATTCATTAAGCAGAAAGGGCAACGGTTACAAGGAAGTGTGACGTTCCAACAAGGCCTAACAAGTTCTTGAGAAAGGTGTGTTGTAAGAAATTTTGGTATCTTATAATATCTCTGGCACACTGGAAATCTGTTTTTAAAAGAGTCCTAGAATGGAAAACTGTACAGTATTTACCTTGGCATGGTTAACTAATGAGAGTCTGGTACATGGAACTCACATGTCGTGAACCTTAAACACTGTTGTGTTCTCCTTTCAAAGCAAAATCCATGTTACGTAACAGTCTTGACCCATATTTACACCTGCAAAATGTACATACACTGTTTGGACAAAAGTATTGGGACACCTGCTCATTCAGCGTACCTTCCAAAATCAAGGGCATTAAAAAAGAGCTTATCCTGCTTTCGTTGCAGTAACTGTCTCCACTGTCCACGCAGGGCTTTCTTTTACATCCTAAAGCATGGCCGAGAGGATTTGATTGCATACGGCAACAAGAGCGTTAGTGAGGTCAGGATGTTGGGCAATGGAGCACCAACATGCATCATTCAAGATTCCACAGGTTTTCCACTGCTCCACAGCTCAATACTGGGGGGCTTTATACCCCTCTAGCCCACGCCTGGCATTAGGCAGCATGGTGCCAGTAGGTTCATGTTTATCTGTTTGTATTGGCAATATGCCAATATATATGCAATGATATGCTATTGTATGCTGCTGTGGGTCACCACAGTAATGTAAACCACCCAATAACAGCAGCGCTTATTTGTTGTTGTTTTTTTACAGGCCCTCAGTGGTGGCAGTGGGGGCTCAGAGGGGCAGTGGTGGCTCAGAGGGGCAGTAGTGGCTCAGCGGTTGTGGGTTTGATACCCGGGCTCGGCAAGCTGCCAGTGTTGGGCCCTTGAGCAAGACCCTTCACCCTCTCTGCTCTCCGGGCGCTGCAGCAATGACTGCCCACGGCTCTGGGCATGTGTTTTCACTGTCCACTGTGTGTGTTTCACTGGTGTGTGTTCACTGCACGAATGGGATAAAAGCAGAAGTCAAATTCCATCTGTATCCAGCAAATGGTGAATATGGTTGTCTTGTCTTGTCTTAAAAGGATAATACTGAGGCTAAATAACAGGGTGGTAAATAAGCCTGTTAAACAGCATCTGAGCATTATTTGGATTAACCGAGGTCATATACTTAGACCATGCTGCGCTACACCAATAAGAGTCCCTGGGCAAGACTCCGAACACTACGTAGGCCCGCCTCTGTAATACGAGTAATCTTGTAAGTCGCTTTGGATAAGAGCGTCATGTAAATACACTGTAAATATACAGATACCACTTTTTCTTTTCCATCGTTACCCCAGATAAGCTTTATCCCTAGCTATGGTGGAATGGTGGCACAAGTTGAAGTTGGGTTCACGTCTTCTCCAGCCTGAACCCTAAAGCAACCTGGATTGAGCCCCAGTCAGAAAAGGGATTAAAAGATTAACAGACGCTCTTCTTAATCGCCCGTCCACGTGGGGTGAGGGACTGATGTCAGTTTAGGGCAAAGGGCCAGTGTTAGACCAATGGCCTCACTTCTGACATCGGAACTCAAGAGCGATAAGAGCGAGAGGATGCACCGATGCAGCCGCTATATTAACTCATTCACAAACCCTGGCTTTTCAACATCTAACAAACACCTTGATGATAAACCAGTGTTTGTAATTTGGGTATTCGTTTGGGTTTGTTCATGTCTTTGTTCAACATGTACCATTTGTCATTCAAGAAAGCTCCAAACATGAAAATGCTGGAATGCTTAGACGCTCAACGTTGACATTAAACCCTCGGAATCGATACTCATGCAACTGTATCATGTAGCAGCGACAGCCAACCATGTAAATCTACTGAGCAAGACATGTGACTACAGAATTACCCCTAATGCCAAAATCTGCCAAGTGGTAGGATGTCATTTTTGATAGCAGGCAAACCATCACTGGATAAGCTCTTAGGATGCAGCCTGTGTTACACAGGACGTTTGAGTGCCTACTAATAATAATAAGCTAAATCTCAGCAACACTGTATGTCCAAATGTTTGTGGACACCTCTTCTAATTAATGCGTTCACTACTTTAACAAAATAAGCAGGTGTCTCAATACTTGTGTCCATGCAGTGCTGGCATTGATAAGGAGCAGATGACGAAGCTCTTTGGGCCTGAGAACTGTCCTGCCTGTGGTTATCCGGGGGCACTCAGCTTTGGAACACTTAGATGGCCTACTGCAGTGGTCATAAATCTGCTGGCTGCGTGGACACCACAGTGATGCAGAGGACGACATGTGAAGAGCCTTCCTCGTACCTGCTGATGATGTACTGCTGCTAGAAAAATTTAAGGTTGCAGCCTGGCGACAGAAAAGTGACTACATCTCTCAAGTGGATAAAGCTTCATAAATGGAGTTTATAGGATTTATACTGTAGATTATAGATCGCTTATGTGAGAGTGGATGGAGCACGGCGGGGGTGGTCTGCGATGACACTAATGGTCTGACTGAAGCACTACCCGACAGAAGCATTCAGATATAAACGCTTTTTTTTTAAATGCTGATGTGGATCTGCAGTGGCTGCGGAGCTCTGAGGTCGTTGTGGTGATGAATGATGACAGACTAAGACACATTGGACACATTGGGTACGTGTACCGAACACGTCCTCACATCAATCAAGGCCAGTCAATGCAGTGTGTCTAACCTCCCATAGAAGGTACAGGGCAGTGCACTCACTGGTGGTCTCATTTATCAGACCTTAGTGAGTCGATAAGATAAGGTCACAGATAAGCCTGCAGACTAAGGGTGGGCAATACGGCCAAAAAACGTCCTTCGTGGTGGTCTCTGTCTCTGGAGCGTTTTTACAGCGTTAGTGTTGTTCACTCTTGCGACCTCGTGCCTCTACAGGGTTAATTGAATTCTTTTGCTCCGCAGAGAGGCTCCCCTCGCCACCTGTAGCCATTAGCAATTCTCAGTAGCCCTTCAGAGAACTCAGCCATTATGAGGGGAACTAATTATGGTTAATGGGCTCATTGTAGTGTAAATCTTTGGGATGTAAAACCATGATTTGCATTGTCTCGTAGCAGTTGAGGAACTTCCCCTTTCAGACATGGTTCCTCTGCCAGAACTGCTGTATAAAAGGCCATAATATTAACACTGACTTCTGACACTGACTGATCTTCATCTGCAGTGGCATCTGTCAAGAGTGGGCTCTACATATTAGGCAGCAAGTGAACAGTCAGTCCTTGAAGGTGAAAAACGGGCAAGCGTAAGAATCGGAGCCACTTTTGTGATGGCTAGACGACTAGACTACATCAGACAGGTCTTGTGGGGTGTTCCTGGTATGCAGTGGTCAGTACCTACCAAAAGTGGTCAAGAAAAGGACAACCAGTGAACCGGCGACAAGATCACGGGCCCCCTTACCTCCATTACAACTTCCAGGACTAAAAGGATCTGCTGCTAACAGCTTGGTGCCACAGGATACCTTTAGAGGTCTTGTGGAGTCCATGCCTCGAGTGTTCAGATCTGCTGTGGTGGCACAAGGGAGACCTACTCAATATTGGGCTGGTGGTATTAATGTTATGGCTGATCGGTGTGATTTAGCATTGTAAGTAGCACAGTTAATGAGGAATGCTCCACTAAACGCTCTATTCTTCAGTTCTACGCACTAAAGGTTACAATCCCAGTAAATTTGGGCAAACTGGTCGGAATGAACCCAGTGCTAAACTGAACGCCACCACTCACATTTCTGTACCTGCATGACTGCAACCATCTACATCTGCGACTCATTAGCGAGGGTTTCCTGCAAGCAGGCATGAAATTATTAATGAAATGACAGAGATTCATAATTAATAGGCTTATATAAAGACGGATGTGTTTGAACAGGCCTTAGGCAACTTTGCAACCTTGTAGGCCTAAACTAGCAGTTAAAGATCTTTGCTCGCCGTGCATAACAGGAATTTAATAAAAAGCTAGTTCATGTTCAGACCTAAATTTATGATGCTGTTTGTGTATGAGGAAAACATATTAATCATGGTGAGACACAGTCAAAACAAACCTATCAGCCTATAATCACTCCTTTGTCACTGAGACTCACAAAGACAGACCAAGTGAGTTTAGACTATAAACAGGCGGATGATGGATGTAGCACGCATCACAAATGTTTGGTGGCATTGACAAAATAAAGGTTCATGGCGTACCATGCATGCAGTACTTCTAAGTGGAGCATTGATCAAAATAACAATAATAATAATATGGGATGGATGGAATTACAGCTGTGCCACCTTAAGCGGGGTGACCCATGGCCATATATGCACATGTATCATTAAGAATGGGGCATATGTATCTATATATATTGTATATATGTTTGAATATATGTAAGTAAATTTATTTGACACATACGGATAAAATATATACATACATATTTGTTGACATTTCTGATTGGTAGGACAACTATTATAGTAGTACATACAGTTTATACAGTACTATATATATATATATATATATATATATAAAATATAGATGCTGTCTCGTAAAATCCTTGCAGTTTTTCACTTTTTAACATAATGTGATGATTGGACCTGATTGGACCAATAGAAATGCTCCAAAATTACCTGACCAAAAAGTCCTTTTAACACTGACTTCCATTGAAAGTTACATTTTTTCCCCCTTCTCTTGTAAAGTTGACAATTCTGTATCATATATTGTAAATATATGTTACACATGTGTATATGTCGATTTATACGTCTGAAATATATGTTGCATATTTAAAAGTGTACAATTTCACATGTTTATGTTGAATATATAGGACCTTTATATATTCTAATATATGCTGTATTTAAAAAATCTATATATTGCCATATATATGTATGGGTGACCTCTGACCACAATATAATATTGGTCACTGGAATATATATTGGTCTTAAAGGTAACAAAAACAGCATGTTCTGAGTAAGGAAGCTGTATTAAAATAAATGATGATTGTTTTTGGTACACAGACTCACGCAGATGTGGTGCTTATTCAGTGCAGTTAATCTAACTAACCTTTACCCTCCGAGAACCCTATTTGTGAGCAGGTGGTATAAATCTGCTTGAATACAGTTACAATGCATTCCTTTCACTAACTGCAGTAATAACAAATTTGTCTTGGATGTTTGAATAACCTAAAAACGGGTCTGACGTAACTGCAAACACAGCGGGCTCAGAGTAAATACTGCGAGTGCTCCGTAGGCCTGATCTGAGCGGACATGAAGAATGTGCGAGAGTGGTATTATTTAAACTAAGGTAGCCGGGGAGATTTCATTTGAGTTGGCAGTACATTTCATGGCCCTGTGAAGAATTTACACATTCTGAAAACAGTCACAGTGAGTTTTGGCAACCCGGAATTTAGACAAACACACCCCGGTAACCTTAGCGCTGCTTGTCGGGGGTAAAATAACTATTTGGGAAGAGTTGATTTCAGGGAATCAGACAATTCCCTACAGACACCTTATCAAGCATCTCCCCTTTCTGGCTGGCAGGTCCCTGTTGGATGGCTCATTGTTTGGGAAGAATTGATGCTCTCCCTGCTCCGTTCCCACCGGCTGGTCTCTGTGCCCTTTTTCGCCCTCCGCGGGGGACGGTGTCATGGGGCGGCTCGTACAGTCTAACCCAGATCATGTCCTCTTTATACAAACAGGCAGGAGGAAACCGAAAGCAGATCACCCCTTCCAAACTGAAGGGAATCGAAACCTGAGTAGTAGGACAACATTCAGTGCCTTGACATTTCTGCCGCTGCAGGGAACAGCGGGTAGCGCCAATAAAATATACCGTGCTCTAAGAAGGCCTGGCACAGAGGCCGCTGTTATTCTTTGTACTTCTCATGACATTTGGTCTAAGACTAAGGAGTAGGTGGACAGATCATGTTTCAAGTCTATGTAAAGAAGTCTAATCAAATAAGGAACAAAAGCTATGGAGGACATTTTTCCACCTTCTAAAAACAGTGAAAGACACAAGACTGTGACTCACTCCTGTCCTATTATGGGACACCTTGCATCTTTCACTCAGAGTGGCCAAGTTTGATAGTCAAAGGACGGATATGCAAGTATGAAAATCCTATGGTAGGCTAATTATGTGGTCCAGCTGTAAGGAAATTGGCTAATGTCCAGCACAGTGACCACATAATCACTGGTTTCTTAGTCATGCAGTCACATGGTGTGCTATTTCTCTCACCCAGTGGACTATTAATGTATACTGTATGTGTATATGTGTAACTGACTTCTATGTCATATGTGCCATATATATATATATATATATATATATATATATATATATATATATATATATGTATATATATATTATAGTGAACTTTAATGTGTATAAATGGACTACCTGGATGATATAAGCATATATGTATGAGGCACCCATGGTCAAATAGCGCATAGTTCTGATATTTGACCCTTGGTCATGCACTCACGTGGTGTGCTATTTCTCACCTAAAGGTACTATAATTAGCAAAGGTCTATAATGAACTATCTGGACTGATGCAGTGTGCAACCATGACTACATTAATTAGGCAATTCCGTGTTGATCACCTTCCAAACACAAGACGAGCATGTGGAGCTGCTTTCCTTGTACCCCAGTGCTACCCTGTACGCTCATTCACTGAGTCAGTTCTAGCTGGTAGCCTGGTAAGCTTATTTCATTACTAAGGTTTGGACACTGATGTAGGCTAAGCCCATTCAGTTACCGAGCTCTGGACGGGCTCCAGGAAACTGGGGACATTTGGACGCCACTTCTTCGTTCAGACACATTCAAAGAAGCTCCTTCTAATGGAGCCCTGGAGTGTTAGTCAGTCTAAGACCTTTCATTGTGCCTTCAGCTGACGATGATTCATGGATAAGAGCCGAGCCCCACTCGTGCTGAGTGGATTGAACGAGCGCAGCGGAGCGCGCAGTCCGGCATCGGCAAGCATGTCAGAATTCGGGCCTGCTTTGTGATGTGCATTAACAAAGCAGGAGCCGAAACGATGACGTAACAGTTACATTTAAGGGCACTGAAGTCTAACTAGTCTAAACACTTGTTCTGTATGTCCTTCCTTGTGACCTTTAGTAGATTAATGGCTGTACCGGCTATTCATACTGTATATGCACTCATGAAAAAGTCTGGTCTCGTTGAGTAGTTTCTCTATACTCTTCAAAAAACAGCTGTGCACCTTCACTGCTTTTAGATCATCAGTGGGAAGCTATAAATAAAAAGCAACACATTTTAGATGTGTCCAGAATAATGAATGGAGCTTTTTAGGATGGCTGAAAAAGCTGCAGCACATTGAGAACAAACTTAATAATAAAAATACTAGCCAGAATTCATCATTCATCAAATTTAGAGGTCGACCCTGAAGACAGTGGATTATATATATATATATATATATATATATATATATATATATATATATATATATATATATATATATATACACACACATATATGTGTGTGTGTGTGTGTGTGTAACTGGGAGAAAGTGTTTCCCACTCCTCTATGCAGAATTCTTTTAGCTTTGGAACGTTTCAGCTTTAGTTTTTAATACAGATGGTCTCACATTTCTAGTGGTTTCTATGTTGTAGCTCTCCAGAAACTACTGCAGAAAATCAGCCCCAAATCACGATATTCCCACCTCCATGCTTAACAGTTGATATGGGTTCTAGTGCTCAAATGCTCTGCCAAACATGGTCTAGCTGTTCTCTGGAAAACTTCTTGCACACCCCCCATGAAAAGTAAGTGTGTGTGTGGTCTCTTTCTGATGCTAGACTCTGTACTCTGACGTGATGCCTGACCTGTCAATGTTGTCAAATGTTGCACTTGTAAATGATTTAGTGAACAGTGGAACGACTGATTTCAAATTTTTCAGAGATCTTCTGAAGCCCCTTCCCAGACTCATCTGCTTCTACAACCTTCTTTCTGAAGGCCTCAGACAGCTCTTTGGACATCACAATAATAATAGTCTCATGTAAAGTTTTTTTGTACAGCGACTACATTGTCTGTATGTTCCAGTGTACCTTTCAATGGAAGTCTATGAAAAAAACTGTCGATAAAGTGCTTTTATCCAAATACCTACCTGCCCATCTATCTATTAACATTTACGGCATTTAGCTGACACTCATATCCAGAGCAACTTCCAGGGTTACTCATATTGCAGATGTGGGGCAATGTAGCGTTAGGAGCCTTGCCCAAGGACTCTTATTGGTGTAGTGCAGGACAGTCACCCAGACCAGGAATCGAACCCCAGACCACTAGATGGTCAAATGTTCAGCGGTTAGAGCGCCGGGATATCGATAACATGGTTGTGGGTTCGATTCCCGGGCTCGGCAAGCTGCCACTGTTGGGCCCTTGAGCAAGGCCCTTTACCCTCTCTGCTCCCCGGGCGCTGGAGTTGGCTGCCCACCGCCCTGGGTGTGTGTACTCACTGCCCCTAGCTCACTAGTGTGTGTGTGAGTGTGTGTGTGTGAGTGTGTGTTCACCACTGTTCACAGTTTTATTTAATGCGCTATTACATATTTCATGTTTTTTTTATGTTAAATGAAATAAACAGGGATGTAAACTTAGTTATATAATCAGAAACATGTGCAATTTAAAAAGGGTGTCTAAACTTTTGCAAAATACAATATATAGAAGTGCTAGAATATGCATATACAGACATACACACACATATATTTGTGTGTGTGTGTGTATATATATATATATATGTGTGTGTGTGTGGAGAGAGAGAGAGAGAGAGAGAGAGAGAAATGCGCAGTGCTGGACTCTCTCTCTCTCTACGCAGAGAGCGTCATCCTCACGCGCTGGCTCCGCCCCTAACGGTGGAAAATAGGTGGTGGTGGGGGTGGGGGGAAACCCTGATATTTGGTGTCACCTGACCCGCCTGACGAATAGAGCTTACGCTCCTCCAGACACGTACCACAGCACCGCCGCTTCTGCAGGAGGCGGAGAGGAGCAGCACTGCAGCGAGGAGGCAGACACACACACACACACTCACACACTACAGCTACATGCTATACACACTACAGTAGCCTCTTTACACACACACACACACCACTGAACAGGCTACAGCACTGAATACAGCATCGATATACGGTGGACGACTGAATGAATGAATGAATGAATGAACGCGCTTTCCCTCGGTCTCGTGATGTGTTGCTGTGGGCGGGGCTTCACTCTCCCCCTTAACTCAGGCGCGACCACTGAGCCTAATGTAAGAGCTACACTCCCATTAGAGAGCACAGCCCTGGTGCTGCTACACCCAAGACCCTCAGACGCAAATACGAGGCAGTCCGAGTGTTTTTAGGAGGAGACCTGATGACTGACTGACTGAATGAATGAATGACCCCTCCGTGACGTCTAACAGTGGGAGGGGGGTAAGGGGGTGGTCTACAGGCCGTAGCCTCGCTTTGATTGATTGACTCTGTGCATAAGATGACTGATCGTAATGAGGTGGTGACTCACCTCCGCCGTTCTTGTAGCAGAGGTAGGGGAATCGCCACACGTTGCCCAGACCCACGGCGAAGCCCACGCAGGACATGATGAAGTCCATCTGCCTGGTCCACGTCTCGCGCTCAGGTAGCGCCCTCACCGGGGCCACCAGGGTCCCGTTCGCACCCTGATGGTTGCCATTCGGGATGAGCTGACCCTTCTTCTCCTCGGCCAGGGCCACGTTCAGGGCGCAGCAGTCCGTCTTCTCCATCCCCTGACCCTTACTGTCCTCACCAGAGTATAGCCTGGCTTTAGCTCCTTCTTCTCCTCCTTCGTCTTTATTTGGGTTTTGTTTGTATGGGATTTTATGGGATTTCCCAGTCAGTCACTTTTCTCCCTTTCAGTACCTGCTTCACTTTTTACAGGCTATAGAGACACCAGTATGTCCTTTTGTTCTTCTCTTGGCGACCCTGTTGATCTTCTCAGACAGGATCTGGTCCTTTGCCTCTTTTTTTTTGTTTGTTTTAATCAGTAATTAAAAAAAGGCTGTTTAATTCAAGTCTGCAGTGTTTATTAGGAGTCGTTCTCTCTTTAGGAAGCTTTTCTCAATGTCAAACCGTTTGACGCTGAAATTGGCAACGATGGGGGTCGTGTGATTCTCAATTCTCCAAATTTTTTTTTTTCGTTTTCGCGCAAAATGACAGTAAATAAAGGTGGAATATACGATCGTTCAAAAAAGGAAAAGAAAATAACACCGAATTAAAAGAGCACCCTCAAAAACAATCCACGAAACACTTAAAGGTGAGTCTGAAGAATCGCATGGGAACGTTATCTCTCAAAGAGGAGACGAACGACGAGGCGGAATAATAGGAATCAGCTCCAAATTAAAAGAGAAAAATCCCTAAACCCGAGCGACTCCGACGCACTCCGAGAACAGACGAACCTAAACGAATCACATTCCCTAATTCCCCCTTACAAAACCTTCACCTAGACCATCGTCCTCTCCGTTATCCTCCGCTTGGTAACGTCCTGCGTGTGTGCGTTTCTCTCTGCCTGTGCGTCTGGAGGCGCTCCTCGGCTTATAGCCTCTACTGGAGCTGCAGCTGCTTTCGTCACCGCAAGATCATTATCACCCCCTCCGCCCCCAGCACGCGTGTGCCCTGTGTTTCTTTTTTTTTCCCACTCCAATTCCGCCAAGCACTGCCTTTCTGCGCTCTGATTGGCCACACGCTGCTAATCCCGCCCTCCCCCTTGCACAATAGGCCGGTGAATCCACTGTTAGCCAATCACAGCGCCAGAAGACGCCCTACTATCCAGTTACAGCGCGCCAGGCTGAATTAGGCAGCAAGTAATCGGCTGAAGGGCAGGCAGCAGTGCTAGCCAATCCCGGAGCACGAGGTGGGATGTGACGAGCCAAACCTAGGAGATAGGACAGGGTCTTAGGAGCGGATCTCAGATCAGGGGGAGGAGGTATTGTATTCGATGTGTCCAGTGTAGGAGAAGGAGTGGAGCTAGTCAATCCCAGTCCAGCAGGTGGGAGACTGTTAGCAAGTCCCAGTGCAGGAGCTGTGAAATGCTATAAGACAATACAAGCCCAGCAAGAGTGTAGGAGAAAGAACGTCACTAGCCAATCCCAGTATATTAGGAGGAATACTATTAGCAAAATCCCAGTATAGGAAAAGGAATGCTACAGGTCAATCCCAGTGCAGCAGCAGGAGGAATACCAGTAGTCAATCCCATTATAGGAGAAGGAATGACACTAGCCAATCCCAGCCCAGCAGTAGGAATACTATTAGCAAATGCCAGTATAGGAGAGGGAATGCTACAGGTCAGTCCCATTCCAGCAGGAGGAATACCAGTAGTCAATGCCAGTGTAGGAGAATAAACGTCCCTAGCCAATCCCAGCCTAGCAGGAGGAATACTATTAGTAAATCCCAGTATAAGAGAGGGAATGCTACAAGCCAATACCAGCCTAGCAGAAGACATGCTACAGGTCAATCCCAGTGCAGCAGCAGGGAATACCAGTAGTCAATCCCATTATAGGAGAAGGAATGTCACAGGCCAATCCCAGCCCAGCAGGAGGAATACTATTAGCAAATGCCAGTATAGAAAAAATGAATGCTACAGGTCAATCCCAGTCCAGCAGTGGGAATATTATCAGTCAGTCACAGTGTAGGAGAAGGACAGGGACGTCCCTAGCCAATCCCAGCCTTGCAGGAGGAATACCATTACCCAAATCCCAGTATATTAGGAGGAATACTATTAGCAAAATCCCAGTATAGGAAAAGGAATGCTACAGGTCAATCCCAGTCCAGCAGCAGGAGGAATACCAGTAGTCAATCCCATTATAGGAGAAGGAATGACACTAGCCAATCCCAGCCCAGCAGAAGGAATACTATTAGCAAATGCCAGTATAGGAAATGGAATGTTACAGGTCAATCCCAGTCCAGCAGTGGGAATATTATTAGTCAATCCCAGTGTAGGAGAAGGACAGGGACGTCCCTAGCCAATCCCAGCCTAGCAGGAGGAATACTATTAGTAAATCCCAGTATAGGAGAGGGAATGCTACAGGTCAGTCCCATTCCAGCAGGAGGAATACCATTAGTCAATGCCAGTGTAGGAGAAGAAACGTCCCTAGCCAATCCCAGCCTAGCAGGAGGAATACTATTAGTAAATCCCAGTATAAGAGAGGGAATGCTACAAGCCAATACCAGCCTAGCAGAAGACATGCTACAGGTCAATCCCAGCGCAGCATCAGGAAATACCAGTAGTCAATCCCATTATAGGAGAAGGACTGTCACAGGCCAATCCCAGCCCAGCAGGAGGAATACTATTAGCAAATGCCAGTATAGGAAAATGAATGCTACAGGTCAATCCCAGGCCAGCAGTGGGAATATTATCAGTCAATCACAGTGCAGCAGCAGGGAATACCAGTAGTCAATCCCATTCTAGGAGAAGGAACGTCACTAGCCAATCCCAGTCTGCCAGGAGGAATACTATTACCCAAATCCCAGTATAGGAGAAGGAATGCTACAGGTAAATCCCAGTCCAGCAGGAAGAATACCATTAGTCAGTCCCACTGTAGGAAAAAAAAATGCCACTAGCCAATGTCAACAGGAGGCCCAACAGGAGGAATGCTATTAGACAATCACAGCAGAGGAGGAGGGTCCTCCAAGAGGGTACGAGAGATGCCACTGAGAATACCCTCCTGTGCTGGGTCTGAAAAAGACTGATGTGTTATCTTAATTGAACCTGAATGCAGTAACAGGAAAACCGCTAAATGTAAGGATAGTCAATTAGGTGTGCTTACATACACTGACCTCTGTACTGATGGTGAGTAAATATGGACATTCATTACAGACACGTAAGTTATAGAGATGGATTTTATAGTGTAATGTTAGGCTTCAGTCATGTTCCTCCTCCCAAACCTTTGTTTCAATATATTAATATATTTAACAGTAGAAAACAAAATTCCAGACATCTGAAATCTGAAAATGTGATTATGGATAAGAGGAAATGAATTCTGTGCAAATCACCTGTAAAATATGTGAAAATGTACTTTAAGGGTGTCATCTTGGCAACACTGTAAACATTTCAGATGGAAATTGTACTGTATTTTTACAGAGTCCTCCTGGCAACCACAGCTGCCAGTTCTTCTGTAAAAACAGCGTTAAAGGGAGGAAGCGGGGGGAGGTGGGTTGCGAAAACATCATTACAGACAAGGAAGATAGAGAATGGAATTCATAGGACGTTGGGCCTTTCAGGCATGTTCCTCCTCAACACAAATTCAATGATTTCATGAAACTCTCACACTTATATTTTCCAGATACCTGTATAAACTACCAGAGACCTCAATAAACTTCCAGATACCTGTAGAAACTTCCAGATACATGGGTTAACTTCCAGATACCTGAATAAACTAGATACCCATATAAACTTCCAGAGACCTGTATAAAATTCTAGTTCAATGTATAAAGTTCCAGATACCTGTATACACTTACAGATATCTGTATAAACTTCCAGGTCCCCGTATAAACTTTTAGATACCTGAATAAACGTCCAGATACCTGAATAAATGTCCAGATACCTGAATAAACGTCCAGATACCTGAATAAATGTCCAGATACCTGAATAAACGTCCAGATACCTGAATAAATGTCCAGATACCTGAATAAACTTCCAGATATATGGGTAAATTTCTAGATACATGGGTTAACTTCCAGATACCTGGATAAATATACCTACATGTGCTTAAATATTTCAATAGACAGTGTGTGTTCAGTGAAAAGTCTGTGAAAGCTTAGTCAGGTATTTCCATCTGAAATGTGTTCAGTAACAGGTCTTTGTGTTAGGAGGTAGCAGGTATTCTGGTAAGGCAGTGTGTATTCAGAGGAATCCAGGGTGACTTAAATGTCGCCATGAATGATTCTCCTAATTTCTCATTCTTGTTCTTTTTGCAACGGTGCATACACTGACTAAAGCCCTGATCTCAGTCACCAAGTGTTTGTAGTCTTAGTCATTTGGCCTTTATTTGACTTGGCTTTTCACGTACTCAACATAATCTTTATAATCTATACTTATACTTCCTGCTCTTTGATCTATATGGAATATTGATCGTTGGAAACTAAGCTGCAAAAACAACCTGTTTTGAATTTACTGTTTTTGTGATGTCAGGATGTTGGATGATCACCACCCCACCTCATCATCCCTAACTCCCCAACTCTCATCCCAAAAGTATTGGATGGAGCACCATTATCATTCCAGAGAGGACAGTGCTTCCACTGCTCCACAGCTCAGTATTGGGGGGTTATCCCCCTCTAGCCCACATCTGGCATTAGGCATGGTGCACAATAGATCCATCAATGTTCATCTGCTTCAGAGAGTCCTATTCTATTGGCAGTACTTCTCTTTAGGGACTAGACAATCTGTGTGTGTGTGTGTGTGTGTGTGTGTGCGTGCACATTTGCACATCTGTGTCAGCAATCGGTGCAACCTAAAGTAGCTGAATGCATTCATTAGAAGGGGTGTCCACAAATATTTGGACATATAGGGTGCACATTAAGGTAAATGTGGTGTGATTAGCAACATATGCTAACTATAACTGTAGCTTAACTGTAGTTTAGACATTTTACTGCATATTATTGGATCACATATAGCCTATTTACACACACACACACATACACACACACTTTGGACCATTTGATTGTAGGCGCGTGCATATGACTGAATTGATGTATTAATTGTTGCCTTATTCAATCATTGAACTGCTCAGGCTGTTATCACAACTTCAGTTAAGAGACAGTCCATTGGTCAACCCTGATACGCGATTAGCATGTGTTATTAAAACCACCATTATCAGCAACGGGAAACTGGTTTACCCTCATTACACTCAGTGCTGTTAAATGTGGCTGGCTTAACACATCTACAGAACCCCGCCCTGAAACACAGTCAGCCATAAATATTCATCCAAGTGTGCTGTTGACTCACAGGTCATGTGTATCATAACCCCCACTACATGTTCATCTTGGGCAGTATCAATGGCTCCGAAGCTCCAAAGCAGTGCAACACTGTAGTCTATTAAAAGAATGTCAGGCTGGAAACTTACAGGACTGAATGTTATGTACAGTATTTTTACTATACTAGGAAAATGCTCCACCCGACACCTCTGGGAAGAAAAGAAAGCTTTTTTGAGCATGTTTTTTATGCATAAAAAAAATCATAATTCATTTTAACATTCATGTTCCAACCTCTATTATTTGTCTCTTAAAATACATTGTTGTTGTTGTTACTGAGACTTTTTACTCTTATATACAGTTTAAAAGTCATGAGTTTAAAACATTTAGTTTAGAAAATACAATGTGCAATTACCCCCCCCACACACATGTGCAATTAAGAGTAATTTGCAATTACCTGTAAATAACCTGTAAATAATATTGTTATTGCTTTTTTACTTCTATTATTTATATTGTGTATATAGTGGTGATTTATCTACGTGTCTTGTTATCCCTTTCTGCTGTGACACTGAGAATGTTCCCACTGTGGGACTAAGAAAGGATTATTTTATCTTATCTTATCTTAAATAATTAAATGAAAAACGTATAACCTGCATGTTAAAAATATACACCATATTTACCCTAGTATGGTTAAAACAAAGGATATATATATATAAATATATATAGGATATATAAAAAACTAAAATAATGTGGTTGCCTAAGTGTGCACAACCTCTTTAAACTAGGAGTGTGTTCAGAATTCACCTGTCACATATAAACTCATGTTAAACAGGAATCAGTAGACCCCTGTCATCATATAAAGTGCCTCAGATTAACGGCAAATAAGTTCAGTTGTTCTAGCAGGCTTTTCCTGACATTTTCTTAGTTGCGTCTTACAGCAAAAGCCATGGTCCGCAGAGGACTCCCAAAGCATCAGAGTGAATCTCATTGTCAAAAGGCATCAGTCTGGAGAAGGCTACAAAATAATTTCCAAGGCATTAGATATACCATGGAACACAGTAAAGATGGCATCATCAAGTGGAAAATACCACAGGTGGCGTTGCCAAGAACGGGACGTCCCTCCAAAAATGATGAAAAGACAAGACGAAAACTGGTCAGGGAGGCTCCCAAGAGGCCTACAACAATGTTAAAGGAGTTAGGAATTTCTGGCACGTACTGGCTGTGTACTACATGTGATAACTATATCTTATCGTGTTCTTCATGTGTCCAGGCTATGGGGTAGGGTGGCAAGACGGAAGCTTCTTCTTATGAAGAAAAACATCCAAGCCTGGCTAAGTTTTGCAAAACCGCATTGAGCTCTCCTAAAAGCACGTGGGGAAATGAGTTATGGTCCGATGGAACCAAGGGTGAACTTTTCGGCCATAATTCCAAAAACAGCACTGCACATCACCAAAAGAACACCATACCCACAGTGAAACGTGGTGGTGACAGCATCATGCTGTGTTCCAAATACCAGTCGATGTTGCCACAAAAACGTCAGGTTTGTGGAGCTTCTATCAGCACAAGGACTTATAGCATACATCCAAACCAACCAAAGAATGGCTTCACCAGTTTTGGAATGGCCCAACCAGAGCCCTGAAAATCTGTGGGCTGATCTGAAGAGGGCTGTACACAGGAGCTGCCTCTGCAATCTGACAGATTTGGAGCGTTTGCAAAGAAGAGTGGGCAAATATTGCTAAGTCAAGATGTGCCCTACTGATCGGTTCCTACACAAAAAATTAGTTTACTATGACAAAGTATTAGTTTAAGGGTGTGCAGACTTATGCAACCACATTATCTTAGTTTTTTCTTTTTTATTTCCTCCCCCTAAAGATTTCAGGTTGTTTTAATTGAGATGCACAGGTAATAGATCTTATTAAAGGTTCTGAAATGACCTATCAGGTCTAAACCTGGCATTTTAACAGGGGTGTTATATAGATATCTGTGTCATATACAGTATATGTTTTAGTTTACAAAGGGACAGAAAATAGACATGTTGGATTTTTAAAGTAGTCATATTTTACAATTTCATCTGAGCATAATACATTTAAAGGTATTTAGTTAGTTAGTTTCCAACCTCTGTTATTTGTCTCTTAAGATACATTGTTGTTGTTTCTGGGACTTTTATTTTATTAAACAGTTTAAAAGTCATGAGTTATAATTTGAAAACAAGAAGGCTGAACTGCTGTAGTCTGACTAGGTGGAGCCAATGTCTTTTGTGACATCACATAAATAACTGAATGGAAAATGGCAACTTATAAGACTGTATGTTGGCATAGAAGCAGGAATGCCCAAACTTTTGCACATGCCTGTAGTCGTATGTCTAGTTTTAAAGGCTAAAATGTAAACTTCATATTCACTTTTCTAAATAAAGCTTTAGAAAGTAAATAGAAATGAATGAAATACTGCATATTCAATTCGATTCCAAGACCAGTCACTGACCTCTAGTCGTTGTGGACTGTTCAAATCTGAAACACTGAAGAGTGACTGGTACGATGTGGCAATACATGTGATTCACACCCAGCCTGGCCAAAGTGAAATCTGTCAATCAAATCTGTAAGAACTCAGAAATAGTGAGAGCTACGGCAGATGGTCAGTGGGTTGGCCTAATAAAAACGTTAGCTGTTGAACCATATAGTCCTTTATTTCATTGAAGTGCTAATAGCAGACATCAAGACTGAATACAGGAATAAAAAAGGCAGGATTACAGGGTGCTTGTAGAGTTCACTAAACTTAGTTAAATCAAAAGTTCTCCTAACTCACATATTTTACTTCCAACAATACACACTGCGTTGAACATCAAAAACATCAGTAAATGAGCTGCAGCTGAAGCTGATTAAATGCTGTGTAAGATGTTTAGTGTAGTCAGTGGCTCCACCCCCTCAATCTGTTTACCATTTACTCCCATCTGCAGGTTAGAACTCCCCCCGATCGCTTGGCATCCCCAGACTGGGAGGCTTTAGACAATGAAGCACTGAGCCCTTGCTGGGATTTTAACGTATCCCAGTGTAGGATCCCCACACACTTGATGACCAGCAGTTAGACCGTAGGGCCGGTCTAGAGCTGTGAACTTACACTACATATAAACAGAGCTCTGAGTAAATTTACCTTTCCCTTCCTTCTCAGACAAAGAAATGTACACAGCTTCACAGCTCTAGAGTGGAGTGACTGTCTAACTGCCTGCTTTTTTAGAGGCAGGAGATCATAGGTTTAATAGCCATCAACACCACAGCCCTGACAGACTGTATGTGTGTGTGTGTGTGGGGGGGGGGGTGAATTGGGATAAACTGAACTAAAATATGTTACTCCTATGTAACTCCTAAGCCGTTACAGCAGGTTCTATATGATAAGAAAAGCTGCATGTGTGTTCAGGGTTACGGAGCATCATCCCTGTGATGGAAATTTCACCAGGAGACTGAAATCTTACCTCTGTGTGTTAGACATCCACACACATGCTCTGCTTTTACAAGCTGCCAATCATGATGAGAGCAGAGGGCCTCTGGGACAGTGATCCTCAAGAGTCAACTGCATGAAGGTAGAAGTCATTCACATTCTCTCAGATACACATACATACATACACACACACACACAGTCAATATCTTAAAACATACCAATAACATATCAAATTCATTTAAATTTAAGAGAATTCCACATTTCCACATAATTATTTTTTTTAATCTAAGCAAATCAGACTCTATTTAGTTTACAGTGGTGGTGAATAGAACCTGAGGTCCTAATATTTACAGCACAAATATAGATACTATTTATTTGTGTTGAAATTCATATGTAATGCCTCGGATGATAAAACAGTTGTGAATAGGGATGTCCCAATCAGGTCCGATTCCAGTCTCTTAATGCTATCATTAAGCCTGATCCGACCTGATCTTTGAGTTTGTATAAATAATGCAGCCCGACAGTTTAGATGAGACGAGCTGCTGATTAATCTGTTCAGTAAAACCCTTTTATTTTTAGCATCCGTTTGTATAATCAGACATTCTGGACTGATTGATTTAGTTTAGTCGAAACTTTTTTTTAAATGACTGTTTTATAGTGTTTAATATCTCTTAATCCAGTCTGACTCTCTTCCCTGACATGTACACGGCTTCACAGCTCTAGAGGTGGAGCGACTGTCTAACAGCCTGCTTGTTTAGAGGCAGGAGATCATAGGTTTGAAACCCATCAACACCACAGCCCTGTTTCGCTTCACTGTGTACTCTGTATGTAGTTAAAATGACAATAAAAACCCACTTGACTTGACTTGACTTGACCAATCAGCTCGCAGCCTTTTTACAACACTGCAGTCTAATCATAATAATGCTGGGTAATAAGGCTCCTTAATGGCACTCTGAGGACATCAGATGGCTAAAACTAACATTGTTAAAACTATGACTTAGAACTGGATAGGGATTAAAATAGCCGATACCGATCCATTAAAATATGCCTAGATCAGTCCAGATCATCCCTAATAGTAAATCTGACAATAAATCAATACATTTATTAAATACTGCTAAATAAATAAAACTACCATTGGCCATTGAATAACAAGGTGGTTAACAGAGTATGCAGAGAAACAGATGGACTACAGTCTGTAATTATAGAACTACAAAGTGCTTCTATACAGGAAGTGGAAACAAGGAGGTGGTGTTAATGTTATGGCTGATACGTGTAGGTACTTCAACAGAGTAACAGATTAAAAATCAAGCATGCTAGACTGAGAGGGTCTGACATTATGGCCATTTCGACATAACCTGGGTGTTGTGAAGGACACTGCATTCCTATTCAGTTACAAGAGCAGCGCACACTGAAAAACACTGAGCTCCGAGTGATACATTTCTCAAAGTCTGCGTGTGTTAACCTTTAATACACTTCCAGTAGTTGGGGTTGGTGGACCAGTGGCATGTGAAGAAAGCACTGCGTGTTACACTGAGGAGTTCCAGTACATTCACCAATGTGGAACTAATTTCCTCTCCAGTCCCTCTAGCCTATACATCACCTCCCACAAGCACATGGTGATCTCACACTGCTTCTTACAGAACACATGTGATCCCTCTGTGCTTTTTATGGAGCACACGAGGATCCCAGCACTGCGTCTTATATGCAGCACACAGTGATCCCACACTACCTCTTACAGTGTTGCTACCGGTGCCAGTGATCTTTGGCTTTGGCTTTCGAGTGTTGCGATCAAACACACTGCACATTGCTTCAGGGGCTGTTACAGAGAATGCTCATCACTGCAACCGCTTACCCAAGGACAGCACCTCTGAAAAACATCTAGCACGCTCAAAGGTCCTGTGGTAAATAATACACAGTGTAATTTACAATAGGGGCGAACTCAACCAGAGGTCAAATATCGGCATTTTATTCACTGCCTGACCCCACCAGTCAGTCTTTGAGTTGTATACACCATGTTAATGATGGTAAAACAGCAGTAAATCTGAATAATAAAAGGTTTCTTTGAGCACTGTTTTGTCAAAAGGGCTTAATCAGCTGTCTCACGATCACTCCACTTCTTTACCCATTTTCAAGATTAATAACTGGCACTGTTGCAAATGTGTCAAGTGTAAATATAAGTGTTAGGTAACAGTTTTGGGGTTTTGGAATTGACCTGTTTTCCAGCCCATGTTGTGGTTATACTGGGTTTTCGTCCGGAAGGAGGAGACAACAGTGTTTGAGGTTCACATTAAGTCACTTCCATGTACTGAACTTGCATTTTCACTGTAGGACCCCTATAAAAAAAATCACAGACTTACATGTATGCCATTTAGCAGACACTGTTATCCAGAGGTGGGCCAATGTAGTGCTAGGAGTCTTGCCCAAGGACTCTTATTGGTGTAGCGTAGCACAGTCACCCAGACCAGGAATCGGACCCTAGCTCACTGGCAGGTAGTGGTGTTATCTGTTGCGCCATACCAACCACTGGTTGGACTTGCTAATGTGGCTAACAATAGCTGACATTACCGGTCGCCCAACCACAGGCCCATTAGAAATTTCACCTCAATGTGTGAGACATCCACACACACACACTGGGCTTTTACCAGCTGCCAATCAAAATTAGTGCAAAGGGAAGGTCTTGTGGGACAGGATCTGTTGACATTACAAAAACAGCCAATTCAAAATGAGCCAAATTAATGTTTTGTCAAGCTATGGGCTCTTTAATTTCCTCTCTTGTCTTCTTACTGTATATCACACCCTCTGAACACATGGTAATCCCACAGTGCTTTTTACAGTACAGCACGCATGTGATCCCCAGTGCAATCCCACACTGCCTCTTACTCTGCTTCCCGCAGGTGCTGTTTGGCTTGTCAGCGTTACGCTCAACCCCACATTGCTTCAGGGTATCTGTTTCCCAAGAACAGCACCTCTGAAAAACATCTAGCCTGCCTGGTAGACCTCCTATGATCAATAAAACAAGAAGTTGAAGTAAAGGAGCCCAATTCAATGCTTTAGCCAGATATTGGTAAGAATAGCTGAGAGCTACTGTGTACAAGCAGGCAAAATCTCACCCGGATAATATTGTCTAGCCCCCAATTAGCTTTCCTAGCCGAGTTAGCCCATGTTAGCACTTCTTTTGTGAAGCTCTTTTTAACCTAATCACTATCTGCCGCATCTGTAGCATATGGTTGATATCCACAGGCCATCATTTTGACACAACTGCCCATTAGCTTCTATTATAAGCGTCTTTTAAGCCAGCGGGTGCTAAGTACAGGGAAACGTGTCGAAATTATTGTCTGTGATAATCAACACCCATGATACAGACGCGGTAGATAGAGATTAGGATGAAAAGTTTGCCTTTAAAGCCATAGAGCAGGCCCCTGTGGTGCTATTTCTCAGGCACACGTCAAGGCCAGTCAAAGCAGAGGGCCAAATTACCCCCTTAATGGCGTATCTCTATTAAAAACCCATCTGCCTTCTAGGCTGCTGCCTGTATCTGTATGGAACGCCAGAATGAAGCAGCTAGCCTGGCTCACAGCCCTTGGCCCGGGAGGAGAACACAACTACGGCTGCACTTGCACGTTTACGTCGCTCTAAGTTTAGGCTGGAGTAGACCTCGTGACTGTGACAGCAGCTGCCTCATAAAGGTTAGGCCTCTTTTTTAATAGTACTTGGAAAGAGCTATCTTACGGCATGGGAGCAAGGTCTACATCCATCTTGAACTACAGGTTGATAGAATTACAAGAGGACTATAAATCTTGTAGACATACAATGATCAGCCGTAACATTAAAACCACTAAAAGGTGAAATGAAGAATATTGATTATCTGGTTCCGGTGGCATATGTCAAGGGGTGGGATCTACATATTAGGGAGCAAGTGAACAGTCAGTCCTTGAGGTTCATTTGTTGGAAACTGGAAAAATGGGCAAGTTTAAGGATGTGACGACTAGACGACTGGGTCAGATCATCTTCAAAACGTCAGGAGATATGCAGTGGTCAGTACCTAGCAAAAGTGCTCTAAGAAAGGGCAAGGTCGGTCATAGAGCCCAAGGCTCATTGATTTGACCCATGAAGGCCCCATTTCACAACTTACTGGACTTGGGGTCCTAAAAGGATCCTAAAAGATCTGCTGCTAATGTCGGTGCCAGATACCACAGGACACCTTCAGATACCTCCTTCAGAAGCCTTGTGAAGGCCATGCCTTGATGGGTCAGAGCTGCTTTGGCAGCACAAGGAGGACCTACATAATGCCAGGCAGGTGGTTTTAATGTCATGGCTGTTTAATGTCATGTCCGTCTGTGCTAATCCAGACCTAATATCAAACCAACTGTGGAAAAAAAACTCCTGTACACTCTGTATCACATATTGATCGAGCTGATGTCCTGCTTGACTCTACGCAAAATCCCAACGTACAGCCACTGCCATTGTTTAGGAGCAAAGGTGACATTGCATCACCACCAGAAAACAAAGCCAGCCGATCCCTTTTGATTCAGTGTGAGTCACCTCGTCTTTTTTTTATCAAACCATGCCAGCTCGCCGGCCATAAGCTAGTCTGGATGCAGTTGGCTTTCTCTTTCGACAGCAAGCAACAGTGGTCAGCATGCAGTTGTGTGACTCCTGCAGCTGAACGCTGCCCTGTGGCTGCAGTTGGCAGTGCACTGGTGAAAGGTCAAACAGGTGCGGTTTGTTTCCGGAGCTCATTTAGGTCACGAGTGAAGTCTGAGATAAGGCTTAGCCTGTGCTGCTATCCAAACCAATGCAGGCACTCCTTAAAAACACTGCGTGCATGCAGCAGCGCACGAATGCATGTTCTGTTTGGCCTTGGCTTATAAGGAGGTGAAAAAAAACTGGCAGAAGACTTGACTTCCAATAAACTCACTGATAATGCGCAAATAAGAACAATTAAGACACTCCCGGCTCTTTTAATGTTAGCTAAAGGTGAAAACGTCAGCAGTACTTTTAGTGGCGGGCAAAAGATTAGGGCACTCCTAATCAAAACCTCTGTTACTGTAAATGGTTAAGTGAGTCAAAGATGAACTAATCTTTAAAAAGCATTAAGTCAAAGGTTGTAGGTTTGATTTTTTTTACATTGTTGGGGACACAAAAGCGGTGCACAGGGGCCTCCTGGAAGCTGAGGCCATTTACGATAAACTTCTTAGGTAAGGTGCACGTATTTGTCACTGTACAGCGAAATGTGTCCTCCGCATTTAACCCATCTGTGGTAGTGAACACACACACACTAGTAAACTAGGGGCAGTGAGTACACACACACCCAGAGCGGAGGGCAGCCAACTCCAGGGCCCGGGGAGCAGAGAGGGTAAAGGGCCTTGCTCAAGGGCCCAACAGTGGCAGCTTGCCGAGCCCGGGAATCAAATAATTAATAAAATAATGCTGTTCAGGGCACTAAACATAAACAATGAATAAAATAATGCTATATATGACTTATATAATGCTATTCAGAGACTTACATATATGTTTTTGGCCTACAAAATAACACTGATGCAGCTAGTGCTGGTCAATATGACGATATTTTATTGAATCATGATCAATTTTGTTATAGAGATACCCAATAGGCTTTTATGAGCATATCAAGGACATCATCAGTGCTTAAAGAACTGTGACCAACTGCATGTTTCATTACAGAGAGTGTATTTAGTCCTGTTTTCTTGGATAAAGAAGAAAGAAAAATAAAGAAAAATCACTGTACTTTTTATCTGCAGATACTGGTGAATTTTGTCTGCATGACAAAATATCACGATTAATATTGTGTATCATGAAATATCGTCTTTAAATATTGTGATATATTGAACATTTTTACCATATTGCCAATCCCTAGATGCAGCCATAGAAACAGAGACAAATCGATGATAGTTTTTTGAATATTATTACTAATACCATTACTGTTGACTCTACTAGGACTGCCACTAACAACTATTTTTCTGTTGATTAATTTGGCGATTAATTTGGCGATTAATCGATTAATCTGAACGATTAATTTTCCTCGAAAATATTAAACTGAGCATTTAAAATTCTTTGATTTTAATAAAACTGTAAATAAGGGTTTACAAAACTGTAGGTATAAACAAGAACGTCAGCATGACTCTCAGCAGTGCAGGGTCCAGTATTTATACCCCTTATCAAAGTGACCTACTGTATTTATGCCACTCCTGCACAAAGACGTGTCATAAAAATAATGTCCGAATAGAGTTATTAGATATGGTTTATACCCAGTCAAGCCCAAAGTGCACCAACATACACACAGGCAGCAGCATGTGTGCTGTCAGTGTGATCAGTGGGTGTTTACACTGGGATCTGTTTTTTTAATAACATGAAGTGTTAACTAATGTGTTATTGGTCATTAAAATATTAGAATTCACATAATTTAATACTTTAATAATTTAATACTACTTTCAAATAGAATGTGATCTCTGGAGAAAATGGGACCTCCTCATAGCTTCACCTCCACCCAGTTATCTATGCAGTCCCACAATTCCTTTAACTATAAACACTGAGGTCCGTTTCCTTTGTTCCTTGTTTGTACAGTGAGGGAAAGAGCAGCTTCCAGCTTTGTGTCTGAACCTCTCTGGCACCAAAGTACGAGAGTACCTCACACAAGTGTACAAGGTGTGAACATCGAGCAATGCGGACGGTCCAGCGTGCGTGCTGTGCTGCATCCATGCCTGCACTATGTATAAACCAGTCTTAAACATAAATAGACACCAGTCTATTCACTGCTGGTTTTGCCATTTCTAGCGGTCCATCGTCCAGAATAGCACCTGTGTGGTTTCTCTCAGGTGAGGCTCGTGCATTGGGCAAGTGCTGCTGTGGTATGTCTTCCAAACTTTGCCCAGTGCACAAACCAGTGCACCATTTAGATCCGTGCTAATTTCAGGTTCTCATACTTTTGCTTCACTCTGCTTCAGTCGCCATTGCTTTTAAAACTGTAGTTTTAAATGGAGCCGACCTGATTGGAGGCCGAAAGGTCTGACCTCATGGAGCAGCTACATAGGAAAAGGGTTTATAAAATATTGAAAATTTTAAAATAATGTTAAAATGATTTACTGACTTTTTTTTTGACGTACACTTTGACTTGTAAAGTAGCTCCCAATGTCCACCTTTTGTTTTTTGCCCACAATCCTGACTGAGCATATGGCCAAATTAGGCTAATTCCCAAACACACACACACGCTAACATTTAGCGTGGCCGTAAATTAGCCTACGAATCGTTTAAATAGTTTAAAATAATTTTAATCATAATAAAATGCGCGGCCTCTTAATTAATAGTGCACTCAACTGTTGGATGGACAACTGCTGGATACATGCACATGTAGTCAAAAGAGCTTTGATCTCCTTACAATCACAGCCTCTAAGATGTTAGTAAGAAACAGCCAAGCCATTCCCGTAAACGATGAGGGTTGCGTGGTGGGGGACGGGTGGTTACCTGTAGTAGAGAACGAGATCTGTTAGTCGTTTGTGTCCCAAACACACTGACTAGACACTGACAGACTGTTGTATTTTAATTTTTGATTAAAAGTATTGCTATGGACAATTCAGTAGCCGCTGGACAATTCAGTAGAGACATGTCCTTACTGCTCCCTACCCAATGCTACGCTCTTGCAAAAAGTTAAGGATGAGCATTAAGAAGAAGACTTCTAGAATTTTCTAACATAGATACATAAAATGTCCAAAAATGTGTTTACACTCCTTACTGCCAATAGAATAGGACTCTCTGGAGCAGATAAACACGAACCTATTGGCACCATGCTGCCTAATACCAGACGTGGGCTATAGAGGGGTATAAAGCCCCCCAGCATTGAGCTGTGGAGCAGTGGAAGAACTGTGTTCTCTGCATGGGATGAGTTGGGGATGATGAGGTGGGTTGGTGATCATCCTGACCTTACATCCTGACCTTACTAAAACTCTTGTCTCTGAATGCAATCAAATCCTCACAGCACTGTTCCAGAATCTAATAGAAAGCCTTCATTCCAGGACAGTAAAGAGAGCCAGTCCAACAAAAGCTGGATAGATTATTTTTCTTTAATATCCTTAATTTCAGAAGAAACAAAGAATGAATAGGTGTCCAAATACTTTTGTCAACATAGTGTAAGTTTAGCATTAGCCTTTATGACATACAGTGGTTAAGAATTGGTTTCAGTGAGAACACACTGCACGTGGCGGAGCAAGCGTTGTGAAAGCAGGTTAGCTAATCTGGTGTGATGAACAAAACTTTGAGGAAATGCTTTCCACAGTAATGCTCATTTGCATGCCACTGCAGGCCAGTTCGTCCACTGACAGTGGAAGGCTGGCTGTATGCTGTGTGCAATCACCAGCCTCAGCCACAGAGACAGCAAGGTCAAAGTTCAACTGTCTTCCAAATCAGCTACATGACTGACATCATCCAGGCCTTCAATCATCAAATCAGACTGTCCGACTTCTATTTGTGGACGTGTTTCTATGATGTTTGGATTCACAAAATCTAATAAGAAAATAACCAAAATATGTCCCAATATTTATGTCCAAGAAAAGCATTGCTAATCTGGGACATAAATATTGCATCCAAACACCATAAAAACACGTCCACTGATAGATGTTGGACAATAATGCATTGTTGTCAACTGGTATTGCTAACAGTGTTAACCTGGGACAATGCTAACAATGCTAAGATAGGACAATGCTAGCAATGCTAATCTGGGACATAAATATTGCATCCAAACACCATAAAAACACGTCCACTGATAGATGTTGGACAATAATGCATTGTTGTCAACTGGTATTGCTAACAGTGTTAACCTGGGACAATGCTAACAATGCTAAGATAGGACAATGCTAGCAATGCTAATCTGGGACATAAATATTGCATCCAAACACCATAAAAACACGTCCACAGATAGAAGTTGGACAATAATGCATTGTTGTCAACTGGTATGATAACAATGCTAACCTGGGACAATGCTAACAATGCTAACCTGGGACAATGCTAGCAATGCTAATCTGGGACAATGCTAACAATGCTAACCTAGGACAATGCTAGCAATGCTAATCTGGGACATAAATATTGCACCCAAATGCCATAAAAACACGTCCACAGATTGAAGTTGGGCAATAATGCATTGTTGTCAACTGGTACTGCTAACAGTGCTAACCTGGGACAATGCTAACAATGCTAACCTGGGACAATGCTAGCAATGCTAATCTGGGACGTAAATATTGGGACATATTTTGTACATCTAAACACCATAAAAACACGTCCACAGATAGAAGTTGGGCGATAATGCATTGTTGTCACCTGGTATCGCTAACAGTCCTAATCTGGGACATAAATATTGGGACATTGGTTAGATAAAGCACCGGCAAAGAGCTGTCAAACCAGTAGTGGTTCTGCGTGGCTCTGAGTCTTTAGCGACTGTTTTAGGAAATGTTTTGAATCTGAAGTTTTTCTGAACGTTTAACTGAAAGTCAGGTGTGATGTCTTTGAGCTCCCAGCTTCAACATTCGTCTTCTAAGGTAAATGTAAAGCAGCATTACGTGTTTAAAAGTTTAGGGCGGATGCTGGGTAGGACTGTCCTATGAAAACTCCCTCTTCGTAGGCTAATGGTCACACAAATGGAACAGTCTAACCAGGCTGTGTGGTGAAGCCTGCTTCTTCCAAATGTGGCTCAAAACTTGTGATCTTTTTCATTTCCTCACAGAAATGATTTAAAAGGATAAAAACTAAAAACATTAAACTCTGCACCAGACGCTTAGTTTCCCTCCATTTTCACGGTGCAGTTTTTTCCCCCTTATTTTCCTGCTTCCAGCACTGTGGGTACCCGAGGGCCGGGTTGCCTCCTCAGAATTGCTCTGAATGTAGGCTGCATTTCTGGGCTGCATTGGAAGGGTCCTTCACTTGGGAACAGACGTCTGTATGACGTAACGGCCGAGAAATGCAGCCTGCCTCCACTGCAGCCCAGGCCTTGTAGCAAAGCTTTTGTCTCAACTACTAGTGTTGCTGCTGAGAGGTTTAGAGTTAGGCGATAGCGCCCTCTGGTGGCGGCTCCAAGCATAACAAATTACACTTTGGAAGAGTTCCTTTAAGTCTGGCTGAATACAATAGTAGAGGCTCTTCATGTTTGGTATTGCAATGAGAATTCCCTGTTTATCTTTATATAGATGTGATAAAGGGGGGCTTAATGGCAAGGAATTTGAATGGAAATGGTTTCCAGTTTTAGTTTTTGCACAATCAAGTCAGATTAGATTACGCTTTTATGTATAAAGATGAATTTTAATAACTGCACTGCATATTTGAATAGTCACTGTGTGTACAAGTGAGGAAGGCTTAGGTAGGGGGTCATTACTGGAGCATGACTGCAAGAGTTTCAGTCACTAACAGTCTTAAAAAAGAGTATTCAACAGTCCCCCATATGAAAATTACATGAAATTAATATTTAAATAAGAATTACATCTATATTTTAGGCCTTTAGCAGATGCTGTTCTCCTTACGAGCGACTTACAAAAGAGCTTCACTGTTTACTCAGAAAAGAAAATACCCTTAGCTAGTTTGCATCGGCTAGAATCCAGAACATCCCTCTAAGCTTCGACAATAATGCATTGTTGAATGATAACAATGCTAACCTGGGACAATGCTAACAGTGCTAAGCTAGGACAATACTAGCAGTACTAATCTGGGACATAAATATAGCATGCAAACACCATAAAAACACGTCCACAAATAGAAGTTGGACAATAATGCATTGTTTCCAACTGGAATGCTAACAATGCTAACCTAGGACAATGCTAACCTGGGACAATACAATCAATGCTAATCTGGGACATAAACATAGCACCCACACACCATAAAAACACATTCACAGATAGAAGTTGGACAATAATGCATTGTTGTCAATTGGTATCGCTAACAATGCTAACTTAGGACAATGCTAGCAATGCTAACCTGGGACATAAATATTGCATCCAAACACCATAAAACACGTCCACTGATAGAAGTTGGACAATAATGCTTTGCTGTCAACTGGTATCGCTAACAGTGCTAAACTGGGACAAAGCTAACAATGCTAATCTGGGACATAAATATTGGGACATATTTTGGTTAGATTCGCATTATATTTTATCGGCTACAATCCAGAACATCCCTCTAAGCTTAGATACGACTGAATGCAGAGGTCAGTCTGGAGACCATAATACTCAACATACACTAAACTCTGCCTAAGGGCTCTTGGAGGAGCTGGGTCTTCAGTCTGCGTTTGAAGACAGTGAGTGACCGTGCCGTTCAGACACCCAGGGGAAGTCTTCTGTGGATCTTAAAGGATGACGGGTCGAGCCGAGCCGTACTTGAAGTTTGAAGGGCTCTTAGTACAGATCAGCTTGTGACCATTGCATTAAAGTACGGAAGGGCTGTCTGGTCCATTCTTGGCTTTGAAGGCCAGAGTCAGGGGTTTCAATGTGATGTGGGCAGCAGCTACAGGAAGCCAGTAAGACTTTCTGGATTAATTGCAGGGGCCTGATGGTTGTGCATAGGAAGATAGCAGTCAAGTATGAATAACCATGATCAGAAATGATGTTAATCTGTCTGAAACACTAATCTGTCTGCCCAAAATAAGCCTCTGAAGATGACCTGTGGTACCTGGAGCACCACAACAAGATGTTAGCAGCAGTTAAAGTTGTAAGTCCTTTAAATTGTGAGGTGGTGCCTCCATAAGTATCAGTGAGCCTCAACGGTTGAGCTTCCTTGGAGCACTTTTGGTAGGTGCTGACCACTGCATACCAGGAACACCCCACAAGACCTGCCTGACGTTTTGGAAATGACCCAGTCCAGCCGTCTAACCATCACAGTAGTCGAGACGCTTGCCAATTTCTCCTGCTTTTAACATCATCATCATCATCACCTTCAAGAACTGACTGTTCACCTGCTGCCTAATCTGTAGATCCCACCCCCTGACCCACCCCCTGACCGTGCAGGTGGAACCAGATAATCAATGTTATTAATATCGCCTGTCAGTGGTTTTAATGTTATGGCCGGCTGGTGTATACTGCTGTTTTGGGGAGATGCTGGCACAGCCAATCACATCACATACTTATTTGGAATCAGATGGTTTTAATGATATGTGGACAAAAATATTGGGACACCTGCTCATTCAGCATGTCCTGCTTTTGTTGGACTACCTGTCTCTTCTGCCCAGGGCTTTTGATTTTGGAGCATTGCTGTGAGGATTTGACTGCATTCAGCAACAAGTCTTAATAATGAATTTGAGACTTTTTAGCATCTGTCACAACTAGCCCCTTGTGAAGTCCTCTAGCCATTACTGTGGGCCAGAACAGAAGTGGTTTAGGATTATTGCTATGGTAACTGTAGCCCTTCCTTCTCTTTTTAGTCTCTCTCTCTTTTTGACAAGACAAGGCAACCATATTAACCAGTATGGTTAATACACACTAGTGGTCAAACACACACACAATGACAGTGAGCACATGTGCCCACAACAGTGCCATTGCTGCAGCACCCAGGGGGCAGTGAGGGGCCACCCAACCGTGGCAGCTTGCCGGGCCCGGGTATTGAACCCACAACAATGTCAAGCTGCTGAGCTACCACTGACCCTTGAGAGTACAGTTCCTGGAGATACTGTTTTTTTCTTTTCTTATCTTACAGATACTACACTTGATATTAGCCACAAGGCAGATAAGCTCCTTTATCTCATCTTCTCTCACTGTTCTCACCTTTGGATTTGAAACGACTACAAGGAAACACATATTTCACAGAACTCCCTGGTTTAATCATCTCATTTCAACCCATGAAATCATAGTGAATTAGATGTGGACGATGCAAACACATTGAACATGCTAACAATTAGCTAGCACGCTACAGGCTGCATTAGCTAACTGCCTCATGAACATAGTGGTTGGTGTGGTGCAACAGATAACATAAGTACCTGCCAGTGAGTTACCACACCATGTGGGAGACTGGGGTTCGATTCCTGGTCTGGGTGACTGTGCTGTGCTACACCAATAAGAGTCCTTGGGCAAGACTCCCAACACTACATTGGCCCAAGGCTGTAATATGAGTAACCCTGTAAGTTGCTCTGGATAAGAGTGTCAGCTAAATGCCGTAAATGTAAATGTCATGAGGGGCTACATGGTGCTAGAGCTGGAACTTGCACATTATCTTTTCTTAATATTGCTCAAATACTCGTATTAATATTAAGCAAAACCCAAACCCCCGCTCTCCCCCTGTAACAGAGTCATCTGCGGTTTTAAATTCAGAGCTATGGAGTTGTGTATGTGTTGTAATCCCTGCGTGTGCACACTGCTCGTCGCATGTTACGTGAGAGAATGTTCCTTTCCCTCTGACAGCGGGCGAGGACAGTTTATGTATCTGGGTGTTGAGTGTGTGCGCTGCAGGCCAGGAGAGGAGGAGAGCGGTGGACGGTGGATTACCCCTGTGCCCGTACAAGGACTGATCAATGCAGCCTGGATTTCTTCCACTGTACAGAAAACATGCACAGCAATGTAAACACAGACGAAGGCCTCTGCTAATCCAAATGTGAGATATGACAAACACTAACCTATCACACTCGTGCTCGGCCTGCCCGGACGCTCAGAATGAAGAATAGCCATGATGCCCACCAGAGCACTGCTTTGGGGTTTGGGGGGGCGGGGTTTCACAGTGAAGGTAACTGCAGTACTGTGCACTAATTTAAGCTTAAGAGAAAACAGGGATGTTATCTATGTATTGGGGCTTGTTAACCCCTTACCTACATATTAATCTTAGTGTGTAACTACAGGGACTTCACTACAAACTGCTGAGGCTATTCTCTAGTAATGGAAGTTGGTAATGACCCTTTGGCTTGCCAGAGAGCCATAGACGGAACATCGTAACGGGTAGCGAGTATGGCTCGATTGGTCGATATGGTAAAAACATGTCATGATATTAAAAGACAATTTCACAGTACACATTATTTATCGCCATGTTTTGCCATGTAAACAAAATGCATCAATAGCATCAGTTTCTTAAAAACTGCAGGAACCAAATGAACCAAACGGTGACGTCTAGACGGCCAGACTGGGTCAGAACCTCTCCAAAAGTGCTCCAAGGAAGGACAACTGCCAGTGCATGCCAGTGGTGACAGGGTCATGGGGGCCCAAGACGTCTAACTCGCTGCTAACTTGGTCTTGTTGTTCTGGATACCACAGGACATGCCTCAAGGAGTCCATGCCTCGAGGAGTCAGAGCTGTTCTGGTGGCCTGATAGGAGACCTACACAATATTAGGCAGGTGGTATTAATGTTATGGCTGATTTGTGTTTATATACAGGCAAAAACACACTTACTGCTGAGATGCACAGGTTTAAACAATCCCCAGAGCTGCTTAAGACTACTGCACTGTCCTGTCAGTTAAAGACACCTCCTCTAATCTCTGTCTCTTATGCGCAAACAGACACTCAGTCTAATCTATTCCAGTGAATAATGGTCATTAAAACACCCCCCGGATCTCCTGCTTCTCTTCTAAACAGCAGTTTTCACATCTGGTTTACTGTGCAGGGTGGAGGAATACATTAGAACATGGCTGGAATCTCTCAACCCTTTTCTCACTCTCTCTCTCTCTCTCTCTCTCTCACACACACACACACACACACACACACACACACACTAACACACAGTATGTCCAGAGACTCAATCCGGTCAGTTCTAATGAAAAAGGCTCATGTAATGCTTCCCATAAGCCTCCTTGTTTCTCCTCAAAACAGGATCTTTATTACTTTCTTCTGTAAAAGGAATAAATTAAAAGAAGGCCAGAGCCTGGTCTTGCTCTCTCTCTCTCTCTCTCTCTCGCTCTCTCTCTCACTCAATCTTTTCCCTCCCTCTTGCTCTCTCTCTCTCACACAGCACAGAAACACACACACACATACACGCTCTTCACTTGTTCCCCAAGTCTCTTCTCTCTAAAGTGTGTGGGTGGCCAAGGTCGCCAGTGTAAAGTGAATGTGATTTTCAATTACAGAGCTTCAGAGCAGGTTGGAAGTTGGGTGAGGTGGACATAGAAGGCAAATTTGTAAGTAGCAGATTCCGAGCGGGCCGCAGAGCGTTTCGGGTGGCCATCAGCAGGTAATTGGCTCTTCTGTAATTCTATTTTGTGGCCTTTCACATCAGGTTGAGCTCCGTTTTGTGGCTTTCACCAGTAGACTGTGACTGACTGAATAGATCTGTCTGGAGATTAGAAGCATATCATGAGGGATTCGACTGGCTGACGGTTTCCTAATTTTATGCTTTGTAGCTTCATTTTGGGGGAATTTGGCACATAGCTGAGGTAGGAATCGAGCCAAATGCCATTCCTGAGGTGCCTTCTCAGCGACTGAGCTCAGGTTAAAAGCTATAAATGCTAAAATACCAGCTGTATCACAATCATATTAATAACTGATTGCTACAAGGACAACAACTGTATACTAAGCCACAATGCTATTGCTCAAAGCAAGCTGTGGAACCAGTGCCAAACAATTTGGCAGCCGAGAACACACACCTCTCCGTCTGCTGTCTTTTGTCATGGCAATGAATCTGGCAGGAATATCAGATTAGTACCTTGAGATATTGGGGAGGACTATCATAAGTCACTTGGAATCCAATAGGGAAGCAGTTTTATGGTTGAGGAGGCAAATGTGCCAGAGGACCTGTAGAGCGCATTGTTGGTCCGAGGGAAAATTAAAGGAGGTGTGTGGTTCGATCGAGAGAGTGTGTGTGTGTGCGTCATGTATCTTTTATGTAATGCAAGTGTTTGTGTGTTCCTTACTCAGCCAAGGTGAAGATGCCACTAATGAGAGATGTGCGTAAGAAAGCAGATGACATCAACGCTGTATACGAGCTGAGGGAGAAGCTGGGAGAGTGAGTCATTTCTGTTCTGCATGTTCGGCTTTTCTGCACTGCGTACTGCCTTTTGTCAGGGCTCTGAAATCCACTCTTTTCTCCACCTGCCCATGTTTCCTGCAACGTCTGAAATCAGCGTGGAAGACAGCACAATTGACAGATCCCTGCCCCACCCACAAATGGGCTCTTTCCTAACAACTGTTGCTAGGTTGGACAAGCTTTGTAGAACATTAGCAAAAAAAACATTAAATCAGCATCAGTAATTATGCGAGAATTGGCATTTTGTGCTCCTACACTCCCCCTACTGTTGGGGAGTGTGATTCACTTTTGCACCACTGCAGTGAATACAAATCATGCATTGTGCTCCCCCTTGTGGACCGCTATGAACGTGCATACTGACAAGCTAGAGCAAGAGAGATCCCGGAGCGGCTTCTGAAGGTAAAGAAGCTTGTGGACTGTGGTACTAAGGTACGGAGGTTGAGTAATACCACAGGATTTCACACAAATTTGACTCTGGTGATGCAATGTTACATTTACAGTTTTGTGAAGCTCCATCAGGGGGTTGGTGTGGCACAACAGCTAACACCACCTAACTACCTGCCAGTGAGCTACCACGCCATGTGGGAGACTGGGGTCCATTCCCGGTCTGGGTGATTGTGCTGCACCAATAAGAGTCCTTGGGCCAGACTCCGAACACTACACTGGCCCACCTCTATAATATATATATATATATATAATACTGATGTAAATGTAAATGTAGGTCCATAGTGCACTAGCAGAGGCATCATTCTTCCTGTTACAGTCGGAGGAGCAATAACATCATTCTCAACCTGTTTTAAGGTACAACTGCTCCATATGTGTTGCTTTAAGGCTAATTACATGATATTACACAACAAGACATTGTACTGTAAATACTGGCATGGATATGCTGTGAATGCAGACACAAGGCCTAAGGTCACACATGGCAATATCCACAGTATAGCATGACAGGGAGTGTATTATTGCAATTGTACCACAGTTCTGATAGTCCTGATGTTTATTAGATGTTCAGAAGGTGTTAGGGAAAAAAGCATTACAGCTCCCATCTGTAATGGATTGCTGCAGCATTCATCTACTGAGGATCATACAGCTACCTGTTCTCTGCCTCATGGGCCAGCTTCTCCTCGTTCGTGTTTTGATGAAAGATGTCTATCTTTTCTACAGTGCTTTGGTAGCAGGGAACATCAGCGCCATGCTTCAAATACAGAAACAGGCCGTCTGTCCAACCTTGGGCTCTGCAGCTGGCAGTGTGCAGAAACAGACCTTCACTGTTTATAATAGGAACGTTTGGATTTGTCACTGTGTTGCCAGGAATGGCCCGCTAACTGAGGCTCAAATCACAGCCGTTTAAAGGATAAAGCCTCGTATCTGAGAGCACACAATGGTCTTCAGGCACATTTAGTAGACTGGCTCATCCAGGTTTGCTTGCTTTCCCTTTTAAACGAACTTAGCATGTTACTAAATTTGCTAAACTATGGTAGAAAAAGCATGCTTCAAACACAGAAACAGGCCGGCTGTCCCAACCCTGTGCTCTACAGCTAGCAGTGTGTAGAAACAGATCCTCACTGAAGAACTGCCCTAATAGTTACATTTAGTTGAATAGGAACATGTGCTAACTTAGTTTTTTTATAAAGCTTGTCCCCAGGGGCACTGCAAGGGATTTCAGACCCCACAAAAAGATATAACACTGGGCCCCACAACTCTAACAATTCTGCCAAAATCCTCAATCAGTACATTTTTAACTAATAATAATGAATATGGTTGTCCTGTCTTGGCTGGGCAAAAATGTCCGCCTAGTAGCGCCTTGAGCCCACCAGGTGGCGCAAAGACTGGATTGGATTGGAACTGGATTGGGATTAAAATAGCCCATACCTGATCCATTCAAATCTGCCTGGATCGGATCAGTAGTTGTTATATATATATATACGATTCTATGCCTCGTCAAATTATTCTATTGTAGATTATTCTATTGTATTGTCTATTGTAAAAAGGGGTTCTACCATATATATATATATATATATATATATATATATATATATATATATATATATATATGGTAGAACCCCTTTTTACAATAGACAATACAATAGGATAATCTACAATAGAATAATTTGACGAGGCATAGAATCGTATAAGAACACATTACAGTGAATTACAGTGGAGCACTATATACCCTATATACCCCGAACATTATCACCACTGACAGGTGAAGTAAAAAACATTGGTTATCTTCATCTCCAGTGGCATCTCTGAAGGGGTGGATATATTAGGCAGCAAGCGAGCAATCAGTTCTTGAAGGTGCTGTCTTAAAAGCAGGTAAAATGGAAAATTGTACGAATCTGAGCCAGTTGTGATGGCTAGTTGACTGGGACAGAACAACTCCAACACATCAGGCCGGCCTTCAGGGTTTATTCTGGTATGCAGTGGACAGTACCTATCAAAAGTGCTCCATAAAATTAAAGGACAACCGGTGAACCGGCGACCAGGTCACGGGAACCTAAGGTTTACTGATGCTACTGTAGGCCCCACTTCACAATTCACAAGACTTGAAGGATCTGCTGCTATAACGTCTTGGTGCCAGACACCACAGGACGCCTTCAGAGGTCTTGTGGAGCCCATGTTACGAATGATCAGATCTGTTATGAGACCTACTCAGTATTAGACAGGTGGTGCTAAAGTTATGGTGATTTATATCTATATATGCATGTTTATGATAGAAGCAATGCACTGTAGTTGGATAGACATAGAGAACACACTCACACACAGGCACACAAATGGTAAAGTGCTGCCACACAGGGCAGGCTGTTTGAACAGAGTCACAGAATCCCATTAAGGATACAGATCATGCTTTTCTTCCGAGCTCATTCAGAGCAGTGGTGACATTGGGAATGGCAGCAGTGGCTGTGAATCATCCTCCCTGTGCACACAGCAAGCGGCCTTGAACACGGCGCTGGAGCTCCAAACGCTGACGTTCATAATGCTTTAGTGTCATATAAATTCAATAGCACTCTGCTGAACTCACACACTGGCAAATGTGATTTCTCTCAGAGGCTCTTTCTCAGAGGTGAGAGTCGCTCAGCACCGCAAGACCCAGAAGCTTGTAGCCGTCAAATGCATCCGCAAGAGGGCGCTAAAGGGTAAAGAATCCATGCTGGAGAACGAGATCGCAGTATTACGCCGGTTAGTGGCTCTCTGATTCATACTGTACACATGAACAAGTGTCCAAAGGTTTGTAGACACTTACCCATCCTTTATTAATGAAAGATTTGAGTTCGAGCTCTGGTGATTTGATTGCATTCAGACTCAAAAGCATTTGTGAGGTCAGATACCAATGTTGGAGGATTAGTTCTGGATCACAAATGCCACTCCTTCTCATCCCAGAAGGTAAGGGTGGGGCTCCACAGAACACAGCTCCTACTACTCCATGGCCTAATAGACTTGGCATTGGGCATGGTGACCTGAAGCTCCAGAGCTTCTTAATCAGTTGCCAGGGCTTTTCCATGGATATTTGATTGTATTCAGGAACAGCAGCATTGGTGAGGTCAGGTACTGCCATTGCTGGGGGGCGTTATACCCCTGAAGCCAGGCATGGTCACATTAAACTCTCTGGAGCAGATAAACACGAACCTCTTGGCACCATGCTGCTTAATGCCAGGTGTGATATATAGAGGGGTATAAAGCCCCCCTGCATTGAGCTGTGAAGCAGTGGAAGAACTGTGTTCTCTGGAATGATGGTTGGTGCTCCATCCAATACATTTGGGATGACGATTCGGGGAGTTGGGGATGATGAGGTGGGGTGGCGATCATTCAACATCCTGACCTCACTAATGTTCTTGTCACTGAATGCAATCAAATCCTCACAGCAATACTCATCCCAAATCTAGTAGAAAGTCTTCTTCCCTGGACAGTAGAGACAGTTACTTCAACAAAAGCAGGATAAACTCTTTTTTGATAGTGAATAAACAGGTGTCCCATTACTTTTGTCCAAGTAGTGTATAGTTACAGACTGCAGACTGTAGTTTGTCTGGAGTGGTGCAGTTACAAGTGCTCAAGCACAGCGTAGTTGCTGAAGCTCTGTGGTGCAAAACTGACCAATACTGAAGGACTAAAGGATGGTCAGCATAATAGAAAATGTGCATCTACAGACAGGCAACAATTTCTGACTGTAAGCCAAAAAAGTGGATCTACAAGTGTTTCTGATAAAGTGGCCAGTGAGTGTACATCCAAACATGCAAAAACATCTGTTTTCTTGTTCTTTCTCTAGAATCAAGCATGAAAATATCATTTCCCTGGAGGAGACCTTCGAAACGCCTACAAAACTTTACTTGGTAATGACACTGTGAGTAGACCTGTTGAGTAAACATGGGGATTAGCGTGAGTCGTACACTAGCCTGTGTCAGAGGTGGAATTACAGACAGAATTGTGTTGCTCAGCCTTTTCAGTCTTCCAGAGTTTTAGATTTCATTCAGCTATGTGGGCGTGTCTGTACCATGCACCGAGTCCACAAGACCACAGACTCAACTACTTGAACTGAAGTAGAGCTAAATCTGTCTGCACGCGTCTGCTCGGGGAGAGTGGGCCTATTTTCACCCGACAGTGATATATTTAATTTACACACTTTCCCAGTTATGCCAAATATAGTCGGTCAGCCAAGACATGTGTTGCCTTTTTATTTTTGCGCTTGACTTGTGAGGCTAATGTAGCTAACAAGCCATGGAAACTTGTACCATTGAATTAACAAGTATTTTAAACAGACTTGCTTGAGACTGTGCGACACAATGTTCTCCAATGGGGAATCATTGGGGCCTTCTAGACCTTCTAGTCTTAAAACTCTATAAACATTACAATGCTTTCTTATTTCATTGTTCATTTCAAACAGAAATGTTTACATGTTCTTAAACCACCTCGTTCAATCAAAGGAGTTTTCTTAAAACTAAGTGGGCCCAATGGTTAGGCCTTCAGAAGCTTGACTGAAGACCTAACAAGTTAGTTTAACCCAAAGACAGATTATTAGGGGCCTGGCCACTTCGTATTGCTCCTAGTATAGCAAAAAGAACCAAAAAAAGAGGCCATACCTGAGCTCATATTAATTAAGCGGGGTTGAATGTGTCTAAACGACTGTATTTTAATTTGGAAACTATTTTGTGTATTTGTTGCCAATCAAAGATCAAATCATTTAGATTTATTTGTATAGCACTGTTTACAACTGCCGTTGGTAATAGGACGAGACCAACAAATCCTTAAAAATAGCACCCCCAAAGATCTCCAGCGAGCAGCCAAAGGTGACAGTGGTGGAGGAAAACTCCCTCAGAACTGGAGGAAGAAACCTTGGGAGGAACCAAGACTCTCAAGGGGGACCCGATCCATCCTTCTCTGGTCGGAACTATTTATAAATGATTGATAAAACGTCACATACCAGCACATAAGACTGTTATAATCATAATTATATAACTAATGTAATCATAATAGAGATGGGAAGAGTAATAAGAGTAACGATGATGGGTAAGCAAATAGTTTGGGAGGCTCAGGAGGCACATAGCAGTAGCAGGAGGGTAGAAAGATGGTCTGACACGGGTAGCAGGGGAGCCCAGTGGTCAGTCTTCCTTCAGTGTCTGGTTGAACAAGTAGTCAGTCATTAATTTGGGGAAGGTAAAGAGGTAGAATTAGTTCTAATTGGATTCATTGAGTACAGATAGTGCAAGCATTATCAGAGTATGGCTCTGACTATAGACTACACACACTACAACGGCCTATTTAAAAGGGGAGAGCCAGAAGGTAACACAGACATGGGAGCACCCTTAAATAGCTACTGACTGCTGAATGCTGGATGTCTTTGGAGCTGATCAGGTCTGTGGCTATTCCTGTTGAGTGATGAACTTTACATAAGTGGAGTTATATAATAAAATAATATGAAGCTCCTCCTCCCTAACCTGCAAATTCTACCTCAACCTTGTTCATATAACTCCACCACCCCATCACCCCCCATTTAACCCTGTTGTCTATCATTTGTAGTTCCACTTATCAAAGGGGAGGACTTGCTTCTTACCAAAGGCAAATGACACACGAACTCCAGCCCAACCCCCCCCTTACAGTCTTCTCCTATATCATCACAAGCTGAAGGTATGGTCTGATATAGCAGAGAGTGTTAGAAAACCCAATAACTGGAGTTAAACAGTGTTTCACAGTATGACAGCAGTGTTAAAATGTTTATAATATTCAGTCTTGAAAATTAACCATATTTGTCTGGATTAAGTCATTTTAACACATTAATTTTAAATGTGTTCTAAACATATCTAACCAACCCAGATGACATCACCACTTGCTGTTTCTCATCATTAGAAATTCTATGGATTAACTACCTGCAAAATTAGCAGATGGCTGGGGAATCAACCAATTCTGTATTGATTTCCAATATCTGGGACCAGTTTTGTGAGAAGAAGCATCACTCTTGCCCTTACAGCAGTTAATAGTAGATAGGTCACAGGTTGTGAATATAAGCAGTAGTCCAGGCAGGTTTCCGTCAGTTGTTAGAAATGGAAAACAGCAGTGGCAGCTCGAGCCAGGGCTCTGCTAATAACTAATTCACCATAAAACATACCAAATTAGATACACTGTGAGTTACTGTCTGTTCCAAATAAGACTTTTATGAGCTCTTACAAGAAATGTCTTTTACCGTACGTGAACAGTGCAAGCCACAAAAGCAACACAGTGACCAGAAGTCATTCATTTTCAAATGCAGCGCTCAGTGACGCGACGAATGGCTGCTTATTTATTACAAACATCAGAAATTTCTAAAATCAGTAGTAAATTAATATGTACCAGTGTATTCTTTTGATGATATATAAATATTTTTGTGATGGTTGTGAACATCTAGTGAATAAATAAAGCCTGCAATGGTTGCTGTTCCTTTAAAAACGTGGTTTGCTTAAGGATGCAACTCAGTCCAACATGCTGCCTGCCTGCCTGCCTGCCTGCCTGCCTGTGTGCTGGTGGACACGCCTGCCAGCAACTCATCGCCTGCTGCACGGGTGACCCTGAGCAATGTTTTATCTAGAATGCCCAAAAACATTCATATGCACTGCTGTTAGCTTAGTGCTACCATACTAATCCCGCAGGAGTGCTAGCAGAGATTAACTTCTCAGCAGAGGTGTTTTTGTCTTAATTATAATGGCTCAAACTGAAGGCCTGGCTCTTATAGGCAGTTTGCTATTGCCTGTATGTATAAAAATGGACCCCAGTGCGAACGACAGAAGCAAACTTCAGACATCAGACATGTCTTCGCTGATTGACTGCGCTTGGTGTGAGGGGAAGGAACAGTGTGAAGTTGATATTTGGCCAAACCGTTGCTTTAAAGGCTGGTTTCAGGCCAGACTGGTCTCTTACCCCCGACGGTTACAATAATGAAAGGACCAAAAGGCTGATCCCTGTCCAGTGGCCTGTGGTGTGCTGAATGTGGAGTGTGTGTGTGTGTGTGTGTGTGTGTGTGTGTGTGCTGCAGGGTGACCGGAGGAGAGCTGCTGGACAGGATTCTGGAGCGCGGAAGCTACACAGAGAAGGATGCCAGCCGGGTCATACTGCAGGTCCTGGAGGCCGTCAAGTACCTCCATCAGCTGGGCATCGTACACAGAGACCTAAAGGTAACACGGAGAACCATCATGATACCACCATCAAAAGTTGGGGACGGCTTTGTATTGTTTCTTTTGTTGGTTTCCAGTAATTCAACTTTTTTAACATCTTGACAGGTCCACTGTTGACCACAAAAATCACATTTGTCCATTAATCTGATTAAAGATTGTTGGGTATAAATAGTAAGTGACAATAAGTAATTGGATTGGGGCATGAACAGCATGACCATGCTACTTGACCATGCTACTTGACCGGCATGACCAACCTTACCAAAATAGCCAACCCACATAACCAAGCCATTTGACAAGTATCACCAAGACCAGCATGACCACCATGTACATGCTGGTTGACCAGCATGACCGGCATGACTAAGCTGGTTCACCAGCTTGATCAGCATGACCAAATGATCAAACTAGTCAACCAGCATAACTAAGCCATTTGACCAGTATCACCAAGGTGGTTGACTAGCATGCTCTATCATGAACATGCTGGTTGATCAGCACGAACAGCATGACCACACTGGTCGACCAGTATGACTGGCATGAACAACCTGACCAAACTAGTCAGCCAGTATAACCAAGATTTTGACCAATATCACCAAAGTGTTGATCACCAAAATGACCACACCAGTCGACCAGCATGATTGCCATGGCAATAGTTTTACCGGATATGGCTGTTCTCCTATTGTTGTGTCCTCTCAGCCACATTTACTGTTAGCAAGCTGAATGGAATGTAGCTGGTTAGCTTGTAGCCTAGCTCCCACTCTCGTCCCCAGGTTTTTCACCGTATAATCCAGTGCTTTCCCTTCTGATGTGTGTTCAGCTCCAGTTAGGTTTAGCTGAGGACATTAGAGAGAAGATATGTTAAAAGCCAGTTACGTAGTGTTAGCTTTTAGCTTAGCACAGATCCATGTTTACTTCCAAGGCTTTAGCTTCCTCACAGGTCAAGCTTGAGACCCCCTTCTGCAGGCACTGGCAGGGATAGGCCGCAGTGAAGTCCTTATAGGCAAGTCTGTTCACTGGGCGGCCATCTTTCCAACATTACTGAACAGTTATTTCCAGTGTCATGAGACCAGGCTCCTATTTCTGTGAATAGAGAGAGACCAAAATACTGGAAACCGTAGGTCAGATTTTAAATCACTGATAAAATCTGACAAAAACATATATTCATATTTCAAGCAGTGGCCAGTCTCCTCATTTATAACGTCTCTGGCTGTGGTCACAAGGTCTGTTCACAAAGCAACCCGTATTTCCAAAACTGCCAGAGTCTGGAGCTTTTGGAATTGGCCCATTTTCCAGCTCCTTCGTAGGGAGGAGGAACAACAGTGTTTGACTTCCATGTTAACCGTGATGGTGTTTTATGGTTCAGTTTATCAGGTTAGCCTGTGTTGCTAATATGAAGCTAAGCTGAGGCTAGTTTGTAATCCATATCTGAGTGCAGTCAACCAATAGGATCTCCTGAAGTGGGAGATTCTGCTAATTTTGAAGCCAAGTGTTTGATAATTATGGAGAGGCCTACTGTAACAGTAGGCCTCTCCATAATTATCAAACACTTGGCTTCATAATGAGCCGAATATCTTCTCTCTAATGTCCTCGGCTGAACCTAACTGGAGCTGAACACACATCAGAAGTGAAAGCACTGGATTATTTATGATAATTTTTATTTATAAAGGTAAGATGGTAAAAAAACAGCTAACCAGCAATACCATTCAGCTTGCTAACAGTACATGTGGCTGAGAGGACACAACAAGAGGACAACAGCCCTGTCGGTAAGTCCTGTTTTTGGTGCCCATGTTCTTGTAGAGCCATCATTAGTCAATTAGGACAGATGTTGTTTAGCTTAAATGGTGTGAGTTAGCAGTTGTGTGTCCTTTCATTCTATGTATCTTTTGAGGGATTTGGTTGCCAGCAAATACTGAGATGCATGAGAGTCTCTTAACTCGTAAGGGTTTACCTATATTGACTTCATTAAGTTGGGCATGGTGTTGAAAATGAGTTAGATTGATGCAGAAAGTGACTATGGAACTTCTCTCGGTTTAACGTCCAGCCAGAGAACCTGCTGTATGAAAGTCCATTAGAAGATTCGAAGATTGTCATCAGTGACTTTGGCCTGTCTAAGATGGAGGATCAGGGCGTTTTATCCACTGCCTGTGGAACCCCTGCTTACGTAGGTAAGAGAATCTTATAACCACACAACACATTTCATTAAGTCTGCCATGAAAGCTATTCTGGTAAGTTCTTCTAAAAACAAATGTAGATTATTATTGGTGATATGGACCATCATTTAGGCCTGTGGTCTGTAGCTGAGTTTCCCAGACGTGCTGTAGCTGTAACAACATCTTAAGGCTTTTAGAGATAGTTCAATAGCATCATAATGTAACTGGAGAAACTCGTCCCAGAATAGCAATAGCAGGAATGCTTACATAGAAGCCTGCTTTATAACATTTAGGTGCATTTCATTAATTCGGGCTAAAAAGCAATAACCATTTATCTCCAGGCTGATTATTTAAGCAAATATCATGAGAACATGAGCTATAGGCTTGTGGCTCATTCCCAGAGGCTTCATACATTTTAATGCATAATATTGAAAAAGAAAAAAAACTGCTGAAAAAACAGAAGTCTGGCCAGCTCAAGCTGACCAAGCTGGATAAGCTGATTGATTAGCTCTTAGCTCTTGATCTGCATAGGGGAAGGTTTTTTGTTTAATGGGTTAGCTGGTCTACCAGCTTGACCAGCCTGACCACAGTAGTCCACCAGTATAACCAAGCTTTTTGACCAGCATCACCAAGGACTTTGAGCAGGATGATGATCATGAACATGGTGGTTTATCAACATGAACAGCATGACCACGCTGTTTGACCAGTATGACTGCCATGACCAACCTTACCAAAATAGCCAACCAGTATCATTAAGGTGGTTGACTAGCATGGCCTATCATGAACATACTGGTTGACCGGCTTGACTAAACAGGTTCACCAGCTTGACCAGCATGACCAAATGATCAAAATAGTCAACCAATATAACCAAGCCATTTGACCAGTATCACCAAGGTGGTTGACCATCATGGACTATCATTAACATGCTGATTGATCAGCATGACCATGCCAGTTTGGTTATACAAGCTAGTGAACCAGCATGACAGTTGACTAGTATGATTGGCATGAGCAACCTGACCAAAGTAGTCGACCGGTATAACCAAGCCTTTTGACCAGTATCACCAAGGTTGTTGATTAGCATGACCACACCAGTCAACAAGCATGTCCGGCTTGACTAAACTGGTTCACCAGCTTGACCAGCCTGACCAAATTATCAAAATAGTCAACCAGTATAACCAAGCCATTTGACCAGTATCACCAAGATGGTTGACCATCATGGCCTATCATGAACATGCTGGTCGACCAGTATGACTGACATGACCAACCTGACCAAAATAGTCAACTGGTATAACCAAACCTTTTGACCAGTATCACCAAGGTGGTTGATTAGCATGACCATCATAACCACACCAGTCGACCAGCATGTCCGGCTTAACTAAACTGGTTCACCAGCTTGACCAGCATGACCAAATTATCAAAATAGTCAACCAGTATAACCAAGCCATTTGACCAGTATCTGGACAGGAGTATCTGGTTGATTAACATGGCCTATCATTGACATGCCGGTCAACCAGTATGATTGGCATGACCAAGCTGGTTCACTAGCATGTATAACCAAACTTGTTGACCAATAAAACCAAAGTGGTTGACAAGCACGATTATCATGAACACGCTGATTGACAAGCATGACCAGCATGACCAGCCTGACCACACTGGTCCACCAGTTTAATGACAAGCTTGATTAAGATGGTCATGCTGATAGACCAGCTAGTCCATCAAACTCAAATGAAAACATACACTATTCTGGTCAAGAGCTAAGCTGATTAACCAGCTCACTTACCAGCATAGGGCATGGTTTTACCTGGATGACCAGCTCTTCAACCACTTTGACCATCAAAGACCAGCTTAGACTACCAGCAAATTTCCATATGTACGAAATAGAGCTATCACACCAACAGAACATTCAGCTAAGTAAACTGAAGGTCTGCAGGACAAAACTGAGTGGATGTGTTGGAGACATCATTATCTCTACAGCGCCTTTGGGGACGGCATCCCAGGTTAGCAGTCACGGGTCTGATAAACTCATTTCCCGCTTTTATTCTGGCTCTTGCTATTCTGGGTTGAGCTTCCCCAAAAGCACTGTAGCATGCAGCACATAGCGCGTGCCACGGTGAACAATGCAGCGCTTCGGAGAAAATGGGCCACTAAATCTTGCACTGTGTATGTTCTAGCATTGATTTTACTCACTCTTTATGTGTATGTGTTCGTAGCTCCTGAGCTGTTACAACAGAAGACATATGGTAAAGGAGTCGACCTGTGGGCCCTGGGAGTCATTTCATTTATATTGTAAGTGTCCAAACATGCACATGTACACACCACTGTAAGCAATGCCTGTTACACTGGCAGCTGCATTTAAATTCAGTGTACAATGTAGCTCATGCTACATTTATGCTACATGTATATTTATGAGGTATGTTTGTTCCATATAAAAAGTACATGGCTGGTTCAATGCATAAGTAATTGGACAGTGACACACTTTCTGCTTCTGTTTTGCATCGTTTCTCTAGCACATCAGATCTAAAAAGAAACCATGGGCAACTACTGTAAACGCTTGAACATAAGGACTGTGTTTTATTAAAGAATTAGCCTGTGAGCATTTCGCTGCTCTGCTGACCAGTATATGCGGTTAATACAGCCATGCCAGCCATGAACTGCAGATTATCCCAGAAAGCTTTAGCTTCATTTAATGAGACATAGCCTAGCTAGCATGTCCATGTGGGACCTGTATGGTTAGCCCAACTAGAAACCAGAATGTTTTGTCCTCAGGTTTGTAGGGACTTACAAGGGTCAGTAATGGGACCATCTGGATTATACACTGCATATGAAGCCTAGATGGGACTCATGTGAGATTAAGCTGGGCTGTCAGGATTGGGCCCATTTGGGAAGCCCAACTGGGTCACAGTAAAAATGTATGCACATACCACATTCCACCCATACGAGCCCCACATGAGCATGTTGGCTTGGAAAACGTTAACTTAGCAAGTTAGTGGACTTACTCGGCTAACTCTGAAGTGCTCTACACGAAACCATTCCCAAAATGAAGTCACGTGAGAAGAATCAATTTTTCTCTACAGGCTGTGTGGTTATCCTCCCTTCTACGATGAAAACGACACCCAGCTATACAAGCAGATCATAAAGGCTGAGTTTGAGTTTGACTCCCCATACTGGGACGATATCTCAGATTCAGGTAAGGCCATTCATAGGGAAATCTAATATATGGCAATATTTACAATGGATTGCAAATATTATAATATACAATATTTTCTTATTAATGTCTCATAAATGTGTCACATTTGGAAATATATTTTAAATATCAGCCATATATATCAACATAAATATCACAGTCACAATCAATACCACCCACTGTCCTCACTGGTAATGCCTTATTGTCGTATAGTTGTATTGCTTGGGGAATGTTAATTGCCCACACAACTTCGAAAATGGTATGTCCCATTCATCTGGAATTTACTATCAGGTCTGAGTCTGCTCACGTCGCCTTGCCTCACTCACAAAATAACACCTCACAACTTATACAGATGTGGGCATTCCCAAATCCTCCTCTAGGTAACACTTCCATGATCAGTTTACATACTGCTATCCTACAACTTCTGGCATTACAGTGTACACATGACATATAAGTATTATAGTTTATACTTATGTTTACTACATATATGTACATATGTATTCTTTTTTTTTACTAATCAACAATATATGTATACATATTTTATGCATAAATAAGATTCATGCATGTATCTGTAATTTATGTCTGTACATATGTTTTGAAATATATGGCCAATCCTATAATATAATATAATACTTATATATGTAGTTAACCCCTGCAGATGCTGTTGCACGAGGATGATCCAGCTATAAATTCCCGTGAGATGTGTGATGGGAAGAGGTGGTAGAGTATCGTTGGATGTGTAGAAAATGGGTCGCAAAGATGTTGTGATAGGCTAAAAGTTGTGAGTACATGTGGGCGTGCAAAAGGCCGTAGTGTAGTAGCTGAATCTGCTGGTGTATGGAAGCGTACGGTCATATGGGTCTACCAGCAGTGGCAGAAATCCTGCTACTTACTTTACACTATTATCTTTGGCCACGTCCAAATACAAGTACTCCTTTTAGCCAATCATTAACATATCTGCTTTGCGACCCATTTTCCACACATCCTACGAGGCACTCCCTGCACCGTACCAACTCTTCTCAATCTATGAATTCCATCGCACACCACGCAATTATTCATCACCCAATCATCCTCATGCAGCGCCATCTGTAGGAGCCTGGAGGTACTACTACCTTAAACACACAAGGCAGCTTATGACCCTGTAGCAGATTTCTGTATGGACAGAACAGTGAATGTATAATTATATTTAAACAGTAGCTACTGTAGTATATGCTTTTATTTTCTATATAGTATATATATATATATATATATATATATAATAAGTATTAAAGATACTTATTAGGTGAAGCAGGCATATTGGATTTCATCCCAATTCCATCTCCTAGACCTGCAGTGTAGTAAAGATGAACGTTTCCATGTTCTAACATTCTGGCTTCATTTCATCAGCTATGTATCAAAGCCCTGCAAGTGTAGACTAAGATGCACCAGAGCGAGAGGAAATATTAGCCTGTTCAGAGCAGGGGTACTGCAGGGCTGGAAGTGGGAAACACAAGAAACATTGCAACACAAGAAATTGATTACATTTCCCTGCAGGTAAAGGTCGAGCAGGCAGCAGGACAATTTAAAACTGAGAAAAGAGAGGAAACATCTGAAGTGTCTGAAAGACCCTTTTTAAAAATTCCCATTGAATTAATGGAAAAAAGGGTCTCTATTATCTCCACCCCTTGGTGGACCACCCTCTATGCACACTAAATGGTATTGATCTTGTTCTCTCCTGCATTTTCCGCTAATGCTCCCAGCCAAAGACTTCATAGTCCACTTACTGCAGAAGGATCCGGAGAAGAGGTTCAATTGTGAGCAGGCCTTGCAGCATCCTTGGTGAGTTTATAAATAGCAGCGGTGGAGTGGTGGGAGAACGGAGGGGTCGATGGCTGGACGAAATAGACGCTGGCCTTGAGAGAGAGAGAGAGAGAGAGAGAGAGAGAGAGAGAGAGAGAGAGAGAGAGAGAAAGAAAGAGAGAGAGCATGTTTGCACCTGCTCTGCTTATATGTAGGAGTATCCTGAGCTTCTAAGCTTCAGTCTGAGATACGCTTGTCCTAATGTTTGTGGACACCCCTTTTAATGAATACATTCAGCTACTTGTTATTGGGTTGCACCCACTGGTAACACAGATGTGCAAATGCACACACACAGCTTGTCTAGTCCCTGTAGAGAAGTATTGCCAATAGATTAGGACTCTCTGAAATAAATAAAAAAAAGCACCGGGCAATTGCTGACAGGGTTGTGGGTTCAATACATGGGAAGCTTATTAGCTGCCACTGTTGGGCACTTGAGCAAGGCCCTTAAGGCCCCTCTCTGCTCCCCGGATGCCACCGCGATGGCTGCCCACCACTCCGGGCATGTGTGCTCACTATTTATCTGTGTGTATGTGTGTTTGCTCACAAGTGTATGTGTGTGTTCACTGCACGAATGGGTTTAAGGCAGAGGCCAAATTCCATCTGTGTCCAACACAAATGGTGAATATGGTTGTCTTTGTCTTTGTAACAGATAAACATGAACCTACTGGCACCATGCCTAATACTGGGTGGGCTAGAGGGGTATAAAGCCCCCCCAGCATTGAGCTGTGGAGCAGTGGAAGTGTTCTGTGTTCTCTGGAATGATCATCGTGCTCCAGTCGGGGAGTTAGGGATGAGGTGGGGTGGTGATCATCCAACATCCTGACCTCATTAATGCTCTTGTTGCTGAATGCAATGAAATCCTCACAGCAATGCTTGAAAATCTAGTAGAAAGCCTGTTCCTGGACAGTAGAGACGGTTACTCCAACAAAATCATGATAAAGTCTTTAAAAGACCATGGATTTCAGGTGAAACAATAAATGAACAGGTGTCCCAATACTTTTGTCAATATAGCTTATCTCATTTTCAGCATTACAAACATTTAACATATGTTTATCTAGTTATCTAACATATAAATATCTAGTTTACAATGTTCGCATTGAAATATTGTATAGATTACTATACGACTTCCCCACTTTAACAGTAGTGTGATTTGTCGATCTTGTTGTGTCAGGATTTCAGGTGGAGCAGCTCTGGAGAAGAACATCCACGGCTCGGTTTGCGCGCAGATTCAGAAGAACTTTGCCAAGAGTCAGTGGAAGGTGAGACAGCACTTGTTCCCTGTGTGGATGCTGATGGCGGATGTGCGAAGCCGGGTGAAGCCTCTGTTACTCACCTCCACATCTCACAGATCACACTGAGTCTTCTGCAAGCGCTTAGAAGAAACACATCTGCTCTCGCCTCATAGCAGACTACTTAGCATCAAGTCATCAGAGCACATTCTGCCACGCTGCTTCACACGAGACGTGCAGTAGAATGCAAAAACGAAGCTGCATGTTTCTGTCATTCACTCATCTGTCCTCCCAGAACCCGGGCAAAATGCTGGCTTGGGCCTCAGTCGGGCCTCATCTCGAGGCAGAAACCTTGACAAAAACAGTACACCAATCAGCCATATCATTAAAACCACATGCCTAGTTTGAGTAGGTCCCCCTCGTGCCACCAAAACAGACCCATTGTGGCAAGGACCCCACAAGACCTCTGAAGGTTGGTCCGTTGGTATCTGACACCAAGATAAATAATACCAGCAGATCCTTTAAAGGATCCTTGGGTACCGGTTCACTGGTTGTCCATTCTTGAAACACTTTTGGTAGGTACTGACCACTGCATGCCAAGAACATCCCACAAGACCTGCCTGATGTTTTGGAGGTGTTCGGACCCAGTCTGCTTGTCTAGCCATCACAGTTTTCACGGCTTCTCTGCTTTAACACATCACCTTTAGGAGCTGACTGTTCCCTGCCTGCCTAGATGCCACCCCACTGTAACCAGATAATCAGTATTATTCATGTTACCTGTCAGTGGTTTTAATGTTATGGCTGGTTGGTGTATATTGTTTATAATTGAATGAATTCTCATTGTTCTTAAACTACTCTACTACTACTACTATTAGTGACTCCAAAATTTTGAATTGTATGTATAGTTTATGTGCATGTAATTGAAGTAAAATCCTTCCCAGAAATAGATATTATTATTATTATTATTATTAATATTTATATTATTTTTATGAGTGGACGAACATCATTGCATGATACTAATTAGACAAAGCAGCAGCTGTCAGGTCTATACTTATGCTTTTTCATTATATTGCATATACTGTAGGCCTGTAGCTATTTTACAGTTCATGTCCAGTGATGCATTGTGCCCCATCTTACACCCTGCGCAAGGTGTGTCGCGATGCTCATTGCTATCTTACACACCGCCAACAGTCTATTTTCACGCCTTCTACCTACGCCATTTAAATAGCAACGGTGCTTGTGAATATATCTAAGCTGATGGGTGCGGTGGTCTCGAAAGGAGGTGTGTTCAGGTCAATTTCTGGTGTATTGCTGTGTATCTTGGCAATGGAAAACACAGCAGGAGCTCCACTGACTGAAAACAGTCTAGGCAGACGTCAGCAGTCAGACGTTGGTTCGTTGCAATCTTGGCAGTGAATTGTCAACACAGGCGCGTGCAGCCCATGCTTTGCGCCATTGAGCAATAGCAATCAGATATACACTGAAGCAGTCATGGGCACAATTTTTTGGGGTCATGGTGTCACATGACCTGAACACAACCAGATGTCCATATAAGCTGTGTCTGGAATGTAAGAAATGTTGGCTACTCAGGCAGTATTTAAAGGCAGGAAGGTACCAAATCATGTCCGAATTGAAATGTCATGAAATGCTGCCTGCTAAGGTGCCTTTATTATTTGTGAAGGTAGCGTACATATATCCTTCGCTGCCTTGCGAATCCCATGATCCTCTGGGTTAGCGCTGGCTTGTCTTGAGACAAAAAAGCAAGCAGCAGTCTGTACAATAGCTATACAATAGTTTATATTTCATTTCTGACATAGATACCTTCATCATGATGCTGCCTTCTAAGGTACTGACTTATGAGACAGCATAGGCAGCTGCCTTCCGTTTCGGACACAACTATAAGAAAAAGAAATAATGGCTGCGTCCGCCAAAGTCAGACTGCACCTGGCTCTTAAAGGGAACGGCAAGAGACACGCTGATTGGTTTATTACTGCACATTACGCCCAAAACACACCCATGATTAATTAAGAGACTTAATACATGCCTTTCCTGCATTTCGAGCCATGCAAGGAGTACCTTTTTCGCCCTTGCGATAGCAAAGACACACCAACACACCCTAAATCAAGCTGTGCGGTTGACGGCTCGCCAAAAGATCACTAAAATAGGGCCCACTGAGTCTCAAGGTCCAAAACAAAGCAACCCTTCTTCAGTTCTACGGTAGTTTTGCTCTAGAAAGTTAAATATTTCCCCCAACAAAACTGATTAAACCTCTTAATGAGGCTGATATTAATTAGCTGATAAGTTGGATCTGATTTCTTAGAGCATTAATGGGACTGGGACCTATGGTGCCGAGTCTAAAGCCCACGACATACTCATCCCACATCTAACAAATTGGGTTGGTGTGCTTTTTCTGCATGAGCTTCTTAGAGGTTTTTAGACAATTTTTGAAGACAAAACGTGGCTGACTGCTCGCATTTTTGAGTTTAGATGCTTTGTATCAAATACATCCTGAACAGAACATATAGATATAGATATTAGTGACATTAGCCGACCTGGCTTGGAGAACAGGCTGACAGACTTTAACAGATGTTCAGACACAAATTTCAGCTCAGATATACACTTAAGCAGTCATGGGCACAATTCTTTGGGGTCACGGTGTCACATAACCTGAACACAACCAGATGGCAGCATGGGCTGTGTCTGGAATGTAAGAAATGGTGGCTACTCAGGCAGTATCTGAAGGCAGGAAGGTACCAAGTCATGTCCGAATCGAGTGATTGTATGAAATGCTGCCTGCTAAGGTGCCTTCATTATTTGTGAAGGCAGCATATGTGTATCCTTTGCTGCCCTGCCAGCGCTAGCCCACTCATCTGGGTTAGCGCTGGCTTGTCTTGAGAGAAAAAAGGTAAAGGGGCACATATTTGTCACATTAAATGTGTCCTCCGCATTTAACCCATCTGTGGCAGTGAATACACACACACACACCCAGAGCAGTGGGCAGCCAACTCCAGCACCCAGGGAGCAGAGAGGGTAAAGGGCCTTGCTCAAGGGCCCAACAGCGGCTAAAACTGATTATTGTTGTTATTGATAGCCCGGCACTCTAACCACTGAGCCACCACTGCCACTGCAAAGCAACGTGGCGTAAGCAAGCAGCAGTCTGTACAATAGCTATACAATAGTTTATATTTCATTTCTGATGTAGATACCTTCATCATGATGCTGCCTTCTAAGGTACTGACTTATGAGACAGCATAGGCAGCTGCCTTCCATTTCGGACACAACTATAAGAAAAAAAAAATAATGGCTGCGTCCCAATTGTGTGCTACACACTACTAGTATAAGGTATAGCACAATATACTAAATGTAATACTCATACTTGCACATAAAAGCACATGTAACTTTTATTTTAATTTTTTAATTGTAAAAAGGGAAAAAGTTTACTTTAATTTTATTTACTTCAACTTATATTATTATACTTTATTTATTTTGTATATATTTTTAATTTTTATTATTATTTATTAATTTCTTTTTTGTTATCTTTATCTATTGGTGAATGGAGGGACAGCAAAGTAAGAATTTCATTGTACAGCGTAACTGTCTGTTTCTGCTGTGCATATGACAATAAAACTCTTGAATCTTGAATCTTGAATCGTAATAGTGCAACAAGTACACAAAATATTAACATACTATCCGGTTTTGTACTTACAGGAAGTGATTAGGTGTTAGCATTAGCATTTTTAGCTATTCTACACAATACCCAATGTGAGACTTTGGTCATGATATATGTATCATGTAGGATATGTAGCGCTACTGAAAAGTGTATTGAAATTTTGAAGTTGGGACTGGTGGACTTGCTGACTTGGCAAGTTTGACTCTCAAGTACAAACTCAGAGGACGGGAGGAGGCTGTACGATAATTTTGCAATTGGAACAGCAGCATTCTGGGATATTTGGGATACAAGTGGTCAAAATAAAAACCTCTGTCTTAAGCACAAATGAAAGAACACTTAATTAGACACACAGATGATCCTGAACAGCAGACCTAGATCTTTTTCAAGATCCTTTCTTTTCATAAATGCCATAATTTGCTAGATAAAATATCCATAATAATAAAGAAATTGTGGCTTTTCCATTGGAAAATAGTTACATTGATTTTTAGAGTCTTTTAAGGTCATTGTGTGATGTCACCTGTCATGAAAGATAAGATATTTCGGACTCTTATTTAGAAGCATTTTTAGTCAAAACATGATGGATTCAGATCAGCACCTTGGACTTCGAAGCAAGGTGTCGAAACACCACGTTTCAAGTGAATCGATTCAGTTCAGAATCTGGGTTTTGAGGTTGCCAATGAATTAACACTGATCCAAATGACCTGGCCGCTAAAAGTTGAAACCTGACTATCTTCAACCTCATACTTGGATATTGCCAACTAGCTATCTTCTTTACATAAGTTTTATTAAAGCAAGATATTACCAATATAGCTATTAAGGATAATCTGTATTGAAGTCTTAAAGACATAGAAATTAACAAGAACAAGCATTACCAAGTCTAGTTGAGCAGCCAAGGAATGTTTAGTATCTCTGTTTTTTCTTCTATAGTCTTAAACTTGATATTTGAGGTTGCCAACATACAAGTCTACAGTCACCAAACAGCCACCGTTTAGCCGTATGCAGGTGACAGATTGCTAATTTTGCTTATTGGTGGTTAATAGCTTCCATTCACAGTCACCATGTTTGGTCAACCTAGGTTTTTAAAGAGCTAGCCAGAAATCCAACAGCTTGAAGGAATGAAAAGGTAAAAAACTATATGTACTTTTCTTGGAGGAAAGCTCAGCTCCCCAGCTCTGATAAAATCGCTAACAGATGCCTGAGCTGACCAACATCACATTAGGAGTGATGTGGGGAGGAAGTGCCATCAACCCACCCCTGAGAGAGCGAGGCCAATTGTGCCCTCTGTGACTCCGGCTGCTGATGGCAAGCAGCATGACCTGGGATTCGACCCAGCGATCCTCGGCTCAAAGTGGCAGCGTAAACCCCCACTATTGAGATTATTATATAGTATTTAATACAGTGTATAAAAACACTATATGTAATTTTCACCTTTCCCAGATGTAGTTGAACAGCTAGGGCATGTTTGGTATCTCTATTTGTCTTCTGTAGTCTTAAACTTGATATTTGAGGTTTCCGACATACAAGTCTACAGTCACCCAGTGTGTGTTTTATCTGTAAATACATGCCCACACACTTTCCCAACCCACTCAAACCACAAGCAGGTCTTCATTAAAATCATGCAGACTTGTAGATGTGGTTAACGGCCCAGTCTGACTTCCTGAGAACTCTAAAATTGACACTGGGGCAGGTATTTTAGACAACAGGTGTTCTGAAGTTAACTCCCCTTCGAGTGTACGGCACGTGGGCACTACATTACATTGCTTATTTGCTGTTCTTTCTATTCTATATTCTAAAATATCAGCAAACACCATCATAGCATTTAAATCCAAGCTTTTTTTAGATATCTACTCCATCTGTCTGACCTGGGGGCCAAGGGCTGGAGTTCAGGGATGGGTCCCAGTTGTGTACTACATGCTAGTGTGATTACTGTACAACTACTAAGGTATTTTGGAGGTAACTTTGAGGGATTCTCAATACAAAGTACACCAAATGCGGACCGGGGTACTTGGTAGAACTGACTTGGCAAGTTCGACTCTCGAGTACGAACTCCGAGGACGGGAGGGCGCTGTTCGCCAGTTTTGCAATTGGAACAGCAGCGTGGTGCGAAATGCCTTATGGGACATATGACTGTGCCAAGTCCACACAAGTCGCATGTCCTATTAAACCATCCTTGAAAACACATGAGCGCAGATTGAGAAGCGGTCTATAGCTGCAGTGAAAGTAGTAGAAACTAGAAAGTAGGTCATTTTTCGGCGCCTTAAAGGCAATTTTGATGCGTGTGAGAGATCAGAGACGTTCTAAAGACGTAAAAATGAACAAGATCACGTGTGATAGTGGACTGTAGGACGTTTAACGGCCAGATAAACCCATTTCTGCTGCCCTGCCTGAGTGTCTGTTAATAGGCATGGCTTATCCAAAACTGTGCATGGCTGCAACTTTAACATTAGCTAGCTACTTTAGAAGACTGCCAATTACCCATAATTGACCCCCCCATGGCACGTATTGCCCCCGACCCTCCGGCGCTTGTGCCGTATACCCGTATCCAACGCACCAGCCTTTCAGACGCCAGTGACGGCGAGCACCACAACAAAGAAATGTGGGGGGAGAGCGCCATCTACCCACCCTGGAGAGATTGGCAAGGCCAATTGTGCTTTCTCAGGGCCTCAGCTGCTGACCGGGATTCGAACCAGCGATCCTCTGATCGTAGTGTCATCCAGGGCTCCATGAATGCCATTCTCACGGAAAATTTCACTGGCAGATTAAGTGAACCCCAATGTTGAAATGACCTTAGTTGTGACCTCGAAATGACCAAAAATGACCCTGGCAAACAACCACTGTAAGCTCGTCACACAGAGTTCAGGAAAATACCTTTAAAAATGTCCAAAATCAATCACATTAGCTGACATCAGGAAAGACGTCTTCTCAACGTTTTTTCGACTGACCTGTGCCCACTGGGTGCAGCATGTCCAGGAAACAAAATTCTACCAAAACGTTTTGATGTCAAGAACCATTATATGCCAAAGAAAGCTTAAAACATGGTGATCTGTGTGTTTCAGAGAGCCTTCAATGCCACCATGGTGGTGCATCACCTCAGGAAGAAGGCTCATGCAAGTGAGGAGGAGGAGGTGGACACATCCATGAGGACTGGTGAGTGAGCTTTATTTACACCCTGATTAAAGGAGTAATCACCCCAAAGGACAACGCTGCTAATAAAGCATGAAAGCTAATAGGGTCAGCTAGCATTATGCTAATCACGCTAATTGGTTATCACTGTTTTCATTTCCTGCTCACTTTGTTTTGGGTGTAATTTTCTTTTGAGCGTAATGCTGAATGAATTTCAACCCTCAGTTCATACACAACAACACCTGGCCCTTGAGTAACCTTTCGCAAATGCCACAATGCTAATGATGTTATGGTTACGCCTTGTTAGCCGTGTTAACAGCTGCTAATGCGCTGAAGGGACTGAAATTAGCCCAACCATGTCATTTTGTAGTTGCTTGGCAAATGAGCGAACGTTGGTCAGGTTAGCCGTATGCAGGTGACTGATTGTTAATTTTGCTAATTGGTGGTTAATAGCTTCCATTCACAGTCACCATGTTTGGTCAACCTAGGTTTTTAAAGAGCTAGCTAGAAATCCAACAGCTTGAAGGAATGAAAAGGTAAAAAACTATATGTACTTTTCTTGGAGGAAAGCTCAGCTCCCCAGCTCTGATAAAACCGCTAACAGATGCCTGAGCTGACCAACATCACATCACCGTGATGTCGGGAGGAAGTGCCATCAACCCACCCCTGAGAGAGCAAGGCCAATTGTGCCCTCTGTGACTCTGGCTGCTGATGGCGAGCAGCATGACCTGGGATTCGACCCAGCGATCCTCGGCTCAAAGTGGCAGCGTAAACCCACACTATTGAGATTATTATATAGTATTTAATACAGTGTATAAAAACACTATATGTAATATTCACCTTTCCCAGATGCAGTGGAGCAGCTAAGGCATGTTTGGTATCTCTATTTGTCTTCTGTAGTCTTAAACTTGATATTTGAGGTTTCCGACATACAAGTCTACAGTCACCCAGTGTGTGTTTTATCTGTAAATACATGCCCACACACTTTCCCAACCCACTCAAACCACAAGCAGGTCTTCATTAAAATCATGCAGACTTGTAGATGTGGTTAACGGCCCAGTCTGACTTCCTGAGAACTTCCTGAGAAATTGACTATAAAAAACCGAGGCAGGCATTTTAGACAACAGGTGTTCTGAAGTTAACGCCCCTTCGAGTGTACGGCACGTAGGCACAGCATTACATTGCTTATTAAGATTTTTCTGGCAATCTTGAAATTTCATCTGGGGGGAGGGGATGGAGAGGATCCAGGTATGGGGATCCGATGGCTGGAGTCCCAATTGTGTGCTACACAATAATACTTAATCATATCATAACAATCATAGTGTCAGCATAGACCCACACTGTTGAGATTATTGTATAGTGTCTATACCTTATATATATATATATATATATATATATATATATATATATATATATATATATATATATATATATGCCAACAAACACTAGAACTTAATGTTCACCCAAATCTTTTCCATAAATGCACACACACTTCCAGCGTCCAGGAGTAAGCAGACTTGCTGACATGGTTTCAGCCACAGGGGGACTTCACCAACTACCTCGGGTGGGAATATGGTCTGGTCTCAGAGGGCCGAAATCCAAGCTGTATTGTGTAGTACACAATTGGCATGCAGCCCTGTCAATCATTATGGTGCTAGCAGGAAGTTGTAGCGTTGCTGTCCCAACATACATCATTGCAGGCTACGACTCCTGCGGTTACAGTTATTCTGCCACTGTCGCCGCTGCACTTGCACCATTGCAAACTCCACATTTTTCAAATCTTTCCAGGTGTGAGTAGCTCCTCCTATTTTCTTTACAATTGCACTGTGGGATAATAGTGTCCATCGAAACCTTTGACACTTTTATCTATACTACACACATACTAGTTAGTAATACTAAGTAGGACTCAACTGGGGCGTACCCAAGCACACGCGACACTCTAACATACCTACCAAACCTGCCAGACTAACAGCTTGGATTTCGGCCCTCCAAGACCACAGTTTCCCACCTCGAGGTAGTTGGTGAAGTCATCCTGTGGCTGAAACCATGTCAGCAAGTCTGCTTACTCCTTGAAGCGGGTGGGAGAAGTGTGTGTGTGCGTTTATGGAAAAGATTTGGGTGAACATTAAGTTCTAGTGTTTGTTAGCGACATTAGCCTCGCAGCTCCAGTTTAGAACTGAAGAAGTGGAACATGGTTGCCATGTCTTGGCTGAGCAGCTACGTCTGTAATAAGTGGAAAATTGTGTAAATGTGTTTTTTTTTTTTTTACGGAACTATTTCTATTTCCATATTTCTAACAGACATGAGCTCAAGCCATAATGACAGAACTGACAGTGCATGCAAGAATAATGTGGCTGTGCAGCGTTTACAGACTACATAACCAGCTCTTGCATGACAAAATGTGTGTAATGTTGCTATACCACTAAATGGACAAAAGTATCGGGACACCTGCTTTTTCATTATTTCTTTCCCGATATCAAGAGCGTCAAGAGTTTATCCTGCTTTTGCTAGAGTAACTGTCTCTACTGTCTAGAAAAAAAGCTTTCTACTAGATTTTGGAGGGGAATTGCTGTGAGAATTTGATGGCATTCATTGACAAGAGCATTAATGAGGTCAGGATGTTGGATAATCACCAACCCTCCAACCTCATTATCCAATGCTCCCCAACTCATCAAGTATTGGATGGAGCACCACCACCAGCATTCCAGAGAACACTCCGGTTCTTCCACTGCTCCACAGCTCAATGCTGGGGGGCTTTATACCCTTCTAGCCCACGCCTGGCAGTAGGCCTGATGCCAAATGATCAGTGCTTATCTGCTCCAGAGAGTCCTATTCTATTGGCAATGTTTTTCTACAGAGGCTAGACATGCATTTGCACATCTGCGTCCGCAATGGGTGCAACTCAAAGTAGCTAAATGCATTCATTAGAGGGGCAGTCCACAAACATTTGACATCCAGGAAACATCCAGTAAAACTGTAACAGCCTTAATGGAGCAGTTATTGTGCAAAGATTTCCCAGTATGAATTCTAAGGTCTATCACATGCTGAGGGATTTTTATGGAGATCCATTAGTCATGTGAATGAACTGCAAACGTTCTTCCCCTCTCATTTTTGCTACAGGGTCCTCATGAAGACCCACTGGCAGAGGACCAAGAGTCCGTCACCTTCACAAATCCGGCTGTGCGCTTGTCCTAGCAGGGCCTGTGCTCCGAACTGCTGATGTAGGCACTATCTGCTGCTTTGCCTGACACAAACCAGTATGAATTGTACTGGTGCCAGATGGAACTGTATTGGAGCTTCTTTTGTGTAAGTTGCTGCTGCTGCTGCACTTCACCGCACTGTTTACCTCACTGTAAGCGCAATCTTTAGCAAAAGGCTTCTTCAGCAATCGTATGCTTAATTGTCATGTTGTGTTTTTGTACGTTTAAGAGTGTGCTGCTATTCAAAGTACTACAGATTATCAGCTTGGTAATGTTTTAGGCTGTTCATAAATACGGATGATGCATCTGTGCCATGCGTATGAGGGCAGATATGTACATACACTATGATGAGACAGTATAGCACATGAATGAATACAGTGGAGAGTAGAGAAACTTGATGCTTTACAGTGGTGGTGATGGGGAAACTAGGGGTCACCATGACTACAGCTCCGATATATGCATTTTATTTGCTATACAAAACCACGCTATACAGTTAACCTACATGTCTTTTTACTAGAGCTGTCAACATACATCGCTGGGTATAACCGCTAATACGCCACTAGGGGGTTGGGGCCGATCCCAATCTTGGTAAGATAATTCATTTGCATAAAGAAAAGGTTAACTTGTTAACACACACAGTTACTTTGCGTTAACACGTTAACCTTTGTTTTTACCTCCTCCTGTAGGTCACGCTCTTTACAGAGCCTAGTGGCGTATTAGCAGTTTAATTAGCGACATAAACACAGTAGCGCTACTGCTAAGCTCAGAGGGTAGATTACACGTTATTTATGCTGAAATATGGATTCATTCTCATAACTAACTCTCATACTCTTACTCTGGTAAAAAAAAATGTATTACTCCTAGCCAGTTTATTAGGCACACATTTATTTGTTCTCCCGCCAAAAAATGTAAGGATGTGCTAGCTAGCATTTTAAGTTGTGATTAATCAGAATTTATCACAAAATATTGTTTTAATTGATTGACATCACTACATTTTTACGGGTTTTTATGTAATACTGGTCATGACGATAAAATGGTGGTAAATAAGTTTTCTTTAGGAACTGGCCTCACAACACCCTGAATATACCTCTTCACTCTTCAAATTCATTCTCAGGCATCAGGCAGCGTATTAGCGATCACTTCTAATGTAATACTAAATTTGTTATGCAGCTTTTAGAGATGTTAAATGTTTCAGGCGTCTTATTTCCGTTATTAAAAATGTTATTAAATTTCTCTCTTAGTGCATTTTTTCTAGAACGGGCCTATCTCCCAGTAAACCACTGTAGATGACTCTCTTTACATGATTGGTGGATATTTGCATGCAGATGCTGCTTTTCTTGTACAATTAACTACCTAATGTTGTGTTTACATGTGGCATGTATTCCTAAGTTTATTTCTTAATATGATCTGATTTGTGAGCTGACGTATTCTGTTTAATTAAAAAGATATGTTTCCATCCAGCAGAGGGCAGTGCAGTACACTTTTTTTTATCCCTTAAAAAAAAAAAAGCAAATCTTAAGGGACCAGAGAGAGAAGCCGGTAACCAGACTGTATCAGCCTGCACCATTACAAGCATCCTCTCCCAATGGACATCGCCACATTAGCATAAAAATCTTACTTACAGAAAACTGAGATCTTGATTAGACTATTCTAATGAGAAACCTGATAAAAGGCTGTTCTAATGGACAGCCAAATGAATGGCTATTCAAATGGAAAACCTAATGGAATATGCTTCCGACTGTCATCGCTAAATTTGTCTTAATGAAAGTATGCCAAGGTCACTTCAATATAAAGAACAAAGGAATCAGGTGCCAAAGTATTGTTTTAGAGATTGTCCACCAGTTTAGGAGGATGAAAATGACAGCTCTGATGAAAACACCACAGAGCTGGTGCTAATTTAGGTAGAAAATGATACGTCCTGAAAATGATCTAAAAATGATCTCTGTCTGAAAACCATTTCTTTTGTTTTATGGTTAACTCTAGGATGGATAAATCTGAGGCCAGGTGTCCAAAAAGGGGTGAAATAAAGGGTAAAAAGCAGCCATTTACACCCAGAGCTTTCCAGCCTTACCTTAAACCAACAAGACACGTTCTTGAAAGCATTCCTCTTGTGTTTGAGGAGTGTCCCACTGACCCCACAGCTCTTAGCAGCTGCTCTGTAATGTGCAATTTAGGTCAAAAGGTGGGAGTAGGCGTAGTGCCCTCAGAAAGAACTGGTGCCACTATTTATTTATTTTTTTTATTTCCACACCTAATGCAAACCTGTTTCCTGCAAATGGCAAGATGAAGGATAAAAGACCATCAGCATGAAGTTTTCTGCTGTGACTCAGGAACAAATACTGAGTAATAACACAGCTCCTGTGATTTTGGGAGCACCCATGTGGAAGCGATTTGGAGAACCCCGTAAGTAATTATATATGAGTCCCTGCCCAGAGCATCCCGGTAAAGGCACTTTCAGCACTTAGGATGTGTTGTCAAGATGTTAGAGGGGAAAACCTGAAAAGATCTCTGATTGGATGGAGCCTGATGACTTGCTGACCAATGGGAGGCGATGCATGTCAGGGAGTCGGTTTGAAAAACGTGGATTCTGTAGCGGGGCAGCTCCCGCTAATGCAGTGAATAAATAACTAATATGGAGGTTTTTTAATCATGCAGCGAAGCGAGATGGCAGGGGCTGATGTAATATAGTGTTTGACCTGGATTACTGCTGACAGCACTGAATGAGAGAGCCGGCACTAACACTGGCTCGCACTGCGGGTGTGAGGTCATAGACAAAGTCTAGATATGGGGTGTGTGTGTGTGTGTGTGTGTGTGTGTGTGTGTGTGTGTGTGTGTGAGTGAGTGAGTAAGAGTGTGGGCTGGCCAATATATTGATTTTTAATCATTATTGTGATATAGATCTAATATCGCACTGACATCACACAAGCTTTGCACAGAGGAACCCTCTAGTCAAGTATGTAGTTTTTATGATTATTTGTTAATTATTTAATTTTAGTCCATTTCTTTCTTTTGGTGGTCACTTTTGGATTTTGCCAGTACTAGTAAAGTGACAGATAAATGTGAGGGCATTTTCCAGTCAGTTAGATGTTGGGTCATTTCCCAGTCAGTTATTGTTGGGTCATTTCCCAGTCAGTTAATTGTTGGGTCATTTCCCAGTCAGTTAGTTGTTGGGTCATTTCCCAGTCAGTTAATTGTTGGGTCTTTTGCAGTACAAGTAAAATGTTTTGCCAGCCAGATAAATGTGAGGTCATTTCCCAGTCAGTTAGATGTTGGGTCTTTTGCAGTACTGGTAAAGTTGTTTGCCAGCCAGATAAATATGAGGTAATTTTCCAGTCAGTTAGTTGTTGGGTCTTTTCTCAGTCAGTTAGTTGTTGGGTTCTTTTGCAGTACTAGTAAATATGTTTGCCAGACAGATAAATATGTGGGCATTGCAAGTGAATTAGTTTTTGGGTCATGTCCCAGTCAGTTAGTTGTTAGGTCTGTTGCCTGCCAGTTAGTTGTTAGGTGATTTCCCAGTCAGATAGTTCTTGGGTCGTTTATGTATGAGACTCAGGAAAGGTGCAGTCTTGCGAATAGTGACCCTGCAAGAATTCTCAGTCTTTGCTAATAACAAATTGTCTTTAGACGCGAGAGAGCGATAGACTTTAGTCTTTTCAGAGTCTTTTCAAAGTCTTCTAGTGTATGGTTAGCATTAGTTGTTGGGTTGTTTGCCGGTCAGTTACAAATGACTGACTTCCTATAAAGTTTATTGTAACAATGCTAGAATCCGAACAGAGAACTAGCTAACTCATTGCTGCAGTACCAGTGGTCAGGCATGTACATTTACATTTACATTTAAGGCATTTAGCAGACGCTCTTATCCAGAGCGACTTACAAAAGTGCTTCACTATTTACCCAATAAAAACCTCAGCTAGTTTGAATAGACTAATAATTTAAAGATACCTCTAAGCTTTAGAGATTACTTAACACAAGTGAGTAAGGAGACCATAGTACTCTACTATTCTCTCAAGTACTCTCAGAAGAGGAGGGTCTTCAGTCTGGGTTTGAAAACAGCGAGCGTTGGACTCTGCCGTTCGGACACCCAGGGGAAATTTGTTCCGCCACTTTGGTGCAGGACAGAAAAAAGCCTGGATGCTTGTATTCCGTGGATTTTGAGGGATGGCGGGTCGAGCCGAGCCATACTTGAAGGTCAAAGGGCTCTTGGTGTGGATCGGCTTTCGACCATTGCCATCAAGTACGGAAGGGCTGTCTGGTCCATTCTTGGCTTTGTAGGCCAGCATCAGGGTTTTGAATCTGATGCGGGCAGCAGCTACAGAAAGCCAGTGAAGAGAGAACGCAGCAGTGGAGTGACTTTATGGAGTGAATTTAGGAACATTGAAGACGACCCGTGCCGCTGCATCCTGGAAAGTTGCAGGGGCCTGAAGGTGCGCAGAGGGAGACCAGCCAGAAGAGAGTTGCAGTAGTCAAGTCTTGAAGTGACGAGAGACTCAACGAGCACCTGGGCGACTCTCTAGAGAGGAAGGGACGAATTCTCCGGATGTAGTTTGTAGGATGATACCACTATGGAATAATGCTGTGGTTGGTATAGTGCCTAGATAATGGGGTAGTTTATCTAACTCTAACAAGTCATTGTTAGGCGGCCTTGAATGTAGCTGGTTGTGACATCATGCTTTCCTGAGTGTTGAAGCCTGTTCAGAAAGTGGCCTTCAATCCAATCATTTACTAAAGAACTAGGTGTTAATTCTGAGGGGTCGGAACAGCCTAGCTCAGCTGAGAGCCCTGTGTTATAAGCTGGAATGAGATCCAGATAACAAGGTTCCAACCAATTATGCTCAAACTCAAGTCTCCCAAAAAAGCACAGTCATGAGAACTGTATTTTTGGCACAATCATTTAAAAGCGCGGTAGTTACTGAACACTCAACCCTGCTAAACAGAACAGTGTTTACTGCTAACTTCGCTCAGTTTTTTTCACACTGCAATCTGCTTCCCATCTGGCATAACTCATTTTAATTAAGACAGTGATTCTCTACAAAACACGGAAGGGAGGAGGCTTAGAGCCTTTAGTCACGCGCATTTCTAAAGTCTGAGTCATTTCCTGACGTGTGAGGTGGCAAGTGGTGTGCGCGGCAGTGCTGAGGTGGTATTAGAACACCTGGCGACGTCAGTCTTCTCGCAGGCCGCCATCTTAGTTGGGCTCTAGCAAGACAGCCGTCGACAAGCCTCTCCATGACGCTTCGTCGCCCAGCACTGGAGCCAGATGTTTTAAATATGATGGAACCAGTGGTGTAGTTCGGTCTGAAGTCGTCTGTATGTTGGGACAAGCTGTTAAGAAGTCGAGTCTAGTTGGCGCATCGCATTTTCACTAAATCCGTTTACTCTTAGTTTACTCTCCATTTTGACCATGTAACTTAAAATATCAGGATTTATTGTCGGTTTGTCTGCCAAAGGTTTGTGGACACATTTGGCTAATAGAGTGTCCACAAACTTTTGGCTAAAATCCGAGATGCCAAAACATTTGCCCAAAATATAGTAGGTCCAAAAGCACATTCAATATCTTTAGCTAATGTCCACAAACATTTGGCACAAATGTGAGATGCCAAAACATTTGGCAAAAATATTGGTCCAAAAGCTCATTCAGTGCATTTGCCTAATAGAGCTGTGTCAACAAACATTTGGCTAAAATCTGAGATGCCAAAACTTTTGCCCAAAATATAGTAGGTCCAAAAGCACATTCAATATATTTAGTTAATGTCCACAAACATTTGGCACAAATGTGAGATGCCAAAACATTTGGCAAAAATATTGATCCAAAAGCTCATTCAGTGCATTTGCCTAATAGAGCTGTGTCCACAAACTTTTGACTAAAGTCTGAGATGCCAAAACTTTTGCTCACAATATGATTTGTCTTATGTTTGTCTAACAATTATTCATTTATTTTGGGAAAAGATTTTGGCATCCTGCATTTTTACTAAACATTTGTGGACATGTTCGTTAGCTATTGTTAGGTATTGGATGTGCTTTTGGACCAGATATATTTTGGGGACAAACGTTTTGGCACCTCAGATTTTAGCCAAATGTTTGTGGACAAAGCTCTATTAGCCAAATGTACTGAATGAGCTTTTGGACCAATATTTTTGCCAAATGTTTTGGCATCCCACATTTGTGCCAAATGTTTGTGGACATTAGCTAAATATATTGAATGTGCTTTTGGACCTGCTATATTTTGGGCAAAAGTTTGGGCACCTCAGACTTTAGGCAAATGTTTGTGGCAAATCCCTTGACCGATGTCACTAGAGATGAAGATAATCAATGTTTTTCCCTTTCACTTCATCAGTGGTACTAATGTTATGGCTGGTTAGTGTATTTCTGGTGCGTTTCTGGTACCTGGTTGACACCTGCCTCACTGTCTTACTTCTTTGACCCTAGGTGCTGAACGAGTTGAGCATCTCACGGATGGTAAAACACAGATGTGCGTTTTAAGTCTGTCGCCGGGGAAACGTAGCCATGCTTTTGATTTTGGGGTTGGACTTTCTTGCTCGAATGTCTCTTCCTGTATTTGAACAGTAACGTGACGTCACTCCACCAGCTTTCTTTAACAAAAAGCAGAAACCTCCTTCTTTGCTTTGACCGGTTAGCTCTGCGACCTCTGTAAGCTTCTGTAAGGAGGTGTAGCGCTGTGTTCAGGGTCAGGTCAGAGAGCCAGCTCTCCGTAAAGCAGAGCGCAGATAAAGTCAGAAAGTCCTTGCTGGTGCAGCAGTTGTTGACAAGCACCATTGTGACCGGGACCAACGTCTGCCTTTAGTGCTGCCACATGCAAACAGGGCTTGTTTTCAAGGAGCTGCCTGATGGAGGCAGAAGATCGGCTGGCCCGTTAGCATCAGGGCTACTCCAGCAACAAGCAAAAGGGAGGCTCCAACATGCACTGCCATTGGAAGCTTCTGTAATCTGGGATTTACTGGGAAGTCCAGTCTGGTGTGACTCTTTCACCAGAGGCCTGGAAAGACTGCAGGTCTAGACTTTAGTCCATGTGGGAGGGACCGTGTCTTACGGTTAAAGGACAGTCTGAGGTTGTATATATCAGAACCAGGCAAGGGGTTGGATTAGTGTTGATTATCATGGTCAATCGTCTCCTTGTCTCTCTGCTCCATCAAGTGGCGCTGGTCCTACAACGACAATGACATTGCGAAAATAGTTACTTTTCAGACTGTGTGTTGGAATGACTGCTGGTGGGTGACAGGACGTTTGACCTTTAGAGGGGGGCTTTGTATCATCCGTCAGCTAGAAGCAGTGTAGTGACCTTAAGGCCTTTACAGTAAAAATGCTTAGGGCTTTCCATAGTACAGTATAACTTATTTTTTCATCAAGGTCACATAGGGACCAGGGCCTACCCTGAATTATTAGACACAAGGCAGAATACCCCTGGACAGGGCACCAGTCCATTCAGAGATACCCCCCCCCCCACACACACACATTATCTCACACCTAGGGGCAATTTAGTGTAACCAATCCACCTGTGTTTTTGGGAGGTGGGAGGAAACTGGGGCACTTGGAAGAAACCCACATGGACATGTGGAGAACACACCAAACCTCTTTACAGACAGAGACCAGGGCGAGACAACAACCCCAGACCTCTGGAATAATGCAGCACACACTACCATCGGCGCCACTGTGACACCCCCTGTTCGTGCATGTAAATTAAAATAATATAATTTGACAGAATTTACATACATGCCCTTGCAGGTCTCTGCAGGAAGGGTCAAATACAAGTGGGAATTGAGATAGTCAGACCTTCTTTGTCAGCAGAATTCTTTTGTCCATTTCTCCATGCTTCATTCTGCATTCTTTTCATCACCTCCATTGAAAATGAATGCAGGCAATTTGTGATTGCTTCTGGTGAACACGTAGAGAGGCGAAACTGCTGGCGTACAGCACTCTGTACACCTCCGAAATGTCTTCAAGCTCACACATCAGAGGGGCTCTGAGGGACGTTGCTTAGGCAGGCAGACCTCTGGAGAATATGTCTACTTAAAGCTCACTTCATAGATGTGTGTTCGCTTCTTTTAAGGAAGAACGGAGTGAAACATGCGTTTTGACAAGACCAAATGGTCACTTTACTTTGGATTATTCTGTCAGAGTGATGTGTGAGAAGTAGTTTCACCAGTCTGACCTGACCTGCTTTGGGGAATATGGGGATCAAGACAGGGTCGAAAAAGCATCAGTGATAAATCATCCTTCATGCTCAAATTATTAGTAACAGACAGGGAGTGTGCCCTGCATTTTCATCAGTGGAAGCCTTGGCTCCATGTATAACCTATATAAAGGACCTACATGAGAAAATCTGTGGAAACCTGAAAAAGGTGTACTGATACCTGTTACTGGGCTCTTTCTTCTGTTTTGAAAGAATTGTGATGTCACAAAAACATAGCCTGCTTTGAATCGATTGGTGTTGTGATGTCACAAGAAAACTAGCCTGTTTTGAATCAATTTATGTTGTGATGTCATAAGAAAACTAGCCTGTTTTGAATCGGTTGATGTTGTGATGTCACAAAAACATTGCCTGCTTTGAATTGATTGATGTAATGTCACAAAAACATAGCCTGTTTTAAATCAATTGGTGATGTGATGTCACAAGAAAACTAGCCTGTTTTGAATCGGTTGATGTTGTGATGTCACAAAAACATAGCCTGCTTTGAATCGATTGGTGTTGTGATGTCACAAGAAAACTAGCCTGTTTTGAATCAATTTATGTTGTGATGTCACAAGAAAATTAGCCTGCTTTGAGTCAATTGATGTTGTGATGTCACAAAAACATAGCCTGTTTTAAATCAATTGATGTTGTCATGTCACAAGAAAACTAGCCTGTTTTAAATCAGTTGATGTTGTGATGTCACACAAACATAACCTTTTTTGAATCAATTGGTGTTGTGATGTCACAAAAACATAGCCTGTTTTAAATCAATTGGTGTTGTGATCTCACAAAAAAACCAGCCTGTTTTGAATCGGTTGATGTTGTGATGTCACAAAAACATTGCCTGCTTTGAATCGATTGATGTTGTGATGTCAGAAGAAAACTAACCTGTTTTAAATTGATTGGTGTTGTGATGTCACAAGAAAACTAGCCTGTTTTGAATCGGTTGATGTTGTGATGTCACACAAACATAACCTTTTTTGAATCAATTGGTGTTGTGATGTCACAAGAAAACTAGCCTGTTTTGAATCGGTTGATGTTGTGATGTCACACAAACATAACCTTTTTTGAATCAATTGGTGTTGTGATGTCACAAGAAAACTATCCTGCTTTGAGTCAATTGATGTTGTGATGTCACAAAAACATTGTCTGTTTTAAATCAATTGATGTTGTGATGTCACAAGAAAACTAGCCTGTTTTGAATCGGTTGATGTTGTGATGTCACACAAACATAACCTTTTTTGAATCAATTGGTGTTGTGATGTCACAAAAAAACTAGCCTGTTTTGAATCGGTTGATGTTGTGATGTCACACAAACATAACCTTTTTTGAATCAATTGGTGTTGTGATGTCACAAAAAAACTAGCCTGTTTTGAATCGGTTGATGTTGTGATGTCACAAAAACATTGCCTGCTTTGAATTGATTGATGTAATGTCACAAAAACATAGCCTGTTTTAAATCAATTGGTGATGTGATGTCACAAGAAAACTAGCCTGTTTTGAATCGGTTGATGTTGTGATGTCACAAAAACATTGCCTGCTTTGAATCGATTGATGTTGTGATGTCAGAAGAAAACTAACCTGTTTTAAATTGATTGATGTGATGTCACAAAAACATAGCCTGCTTTGAATCGACTGGTGTTGTGATGTTACAAAAACATAGCCTGTTTAGAATTGATTGATGATGTGATGTCACAAAAACATAGCCTGCTTTAAGTTAATTGGTGTTGTGATGTCACACAAACATAGCCTGTTTTAAATTGATTGATGTTGTGATGTCACAAAAACATAGCCTGCCTTGAATCTATTGGTGTTGTGATCTCACAAGAAAACTAGCCTGTTTTAAATCGGTTGATGTTGTGATGTCACACAAACATAACCTTTTTTGAATCAATTGGTGTTGTGATGTCACAAAAACATAGCCTGTTTTAAATCAATTGGTGTTGTGATCTCACAAAAAAACCAGCCTGTTTTGAATCGGTTGATGTTGTGATGTCACAAAAACATTGCCTGCTTTGAATCGATTGATGTTGTGATGTCAGAAGAAAACTAACCTGTTTTAAATTGATTGGTGTTGTGATGTCACAAGAAAACTAGCCTGTTTTGAATCGGTTGATGTTGTGATGTCACACAAACATAACCTTTTTTGAATCAATTGGTGTTGTGATGTCACAAAAAAACTAGCCTGTTTTGAATCGGTTGATGTTGTGATGTCACAAAAACATTGCCTGCTTTGAATTGATTGATGTAATGTCACAAAAACATAGCCTGTTTTAAATCAATTGGTGATGTGATGTCACAAGAAAACTAGCCTGTTTTGAATCGGTTGATGTTGTGATGTCACAAAAACATTGCCTGCTTTGAATCGATTGATGTTGTGATGTCAGAAGAAAACTAACCTGTTTTAAATTGATTGATGTGATGTCACAAAAACATAGCCTGCTTTGAATCGACTGGTGTTGTGATGTTACAAAAACATAGCCTGTTTAGAATTGATTGATGATGTGATGTCACAAAAACATAGCCTGCTTTAAGTTAATTGGTGTTGTGATGTCACACAAACATAGCCTGTTTTAAATTGATTGATGTTGTGATGTCACAAAAACATAGCCTGCCTTGAATCTATTGGTGTTGTGATCTCACAAGAAAACTAGCCTGTTTTGAATCGATTGATGTTGTGATGTCACAAAAACATAGCCTGTTTTGAGTGAATTGATGTGATGTCACATCTGCCTATTTTGCTTACAATGGTTTAGCCCCACTCCACCCTAACATTGTCATTAAGGTTTTTTTAGTTTGGACTGCTTTTGGGATGAGGGATGTTTAATTCTAAGAGATAAAGAGAGGTTCAGAAGAAGAAAAAAATGGTCATGTAAAAATGAACTATTAGTGTTTTTGATGCATAAGCCCACACAAAAGCCATACACTGACCACAGGGGGGAACAACTAGTATAATATTTTTGAAAAATGTAGAATTTGGCAGTCCTTTACCACTGGGTAGGGCAATCTGAAATAAATAACAATGTAAATTTGACAGCATGGTCTTGATCCAGCAACAGGCAATGGCCTGTATACAACAAAAACACGCTCTGGATCTCAGTGCAGGCCGTCACGGTTTGGCCTAGGAGCTTGGTTGAATTAGTCTTGGACAATTCAGCGAAATGTTTGGGCTTGGCTACGCTCTGCCTCTGCCCTTGACTATGGCTTGAATACTTCTCCAGCAGCACTTTGAGTTGAGTTCAAGCTTTAAAAAAGTGAACTACGGTGAAGATACTGTGACTTATCTGTGACAAAAACAGGAACACTGCAAAAACACAGCTCGGCAGAATTTTAGAAAATGTCCTTCAGTCATTTTTGGTGACATGTCAGAAGACGGCAGTTGCTGTAATTGAATATAGGAAAAGTGGGGACATTAAATACTGCCTTCTTGCCATGTCGAAGAAATATCCTTCCTTTTTTTTTTAAACATTATTTTCCCTCCCCCCAAGCTGGGTGGATCTCACAGCAGCAGCAATCACCAGGCCCAGTATAAAAGCAGGGTCGTCTGAGTTAGAGGTTTCATCGCTTTTTTCCGCACCCCACTGTCTCCGTCCTGCCAAACCGTCTCTCCCTCTTATCTACCCAAAACAGCCCCCTTGCGCTGTGCCAGAAACTCTGGCGGTTCAAATTGGGGGTAATGTCTTCCTTTTTGTGCGCGAGGCCGATCACATCGCGTGGATAAAGTGATTATGGAAATGCTGGGGTGGCGCTGGAAGCAGCCTTTTGGGGGGGCGGGCAGGCAGGCAGGGGGAGCGGGCGAAAGGAGCTGACATGTAGTCCCCAGCACACAGAGGGGACCGGGCTCCGGCATTGTGTCTGCGAGACGGGCCTGTGCTCCGGCAATAAAGAGCGTTTTGTACGAGGACTGTTTCCATTTAGAGAGAGACAGGCCGCTTGTGATTGGCCATTGTCAAAACAGACAGGGAGAATGGAACCGGATCCTCTCCTGCTCCCCTTATCGATCCGTCTTGCTTCAAAGCCTGTGTCCGTCAGCAGTGTCGTGGCACTCCAGCTTCCGATCAGTGGGCCTGTGCAGCAGCCAGGCATGTGATTGACATTTAGGAGCCAGGAGTGGTAAACACGTTCGCCGAGTTAATCAAGCAGCGCTGATGCTAAAACAAATCATTTAAAAGCTTAAATGAGTGAATAAAGGTAGCAGATGGTTGTGAGTAATGCGGCGTGATGGACTGCGTTTTAGGCCTCTCGCATTTTCCTGTTTTTAAAAAGCCATTTCTGCCTCTGCCGTCTCCTGCTCCGGTGCCCCACTAATAAAGAAAGTACAGCGCATCATCTAACTAAGGTTGATAGGTAACATTGATAAAGCGCATGAAAATGGAGTGTCAAATTAGCTCAGCCACTTTTCATGAATAATCTGCATCATTATTTCACATTTCACAGTAAAATATTCGGCCTGAAAAAGATGATAAATTTCCTTGATTTTATCCTAATTGGTCACGGTTTTGGGGGAATGCCTTGCGAAATGAAGGATTAGGCAAATGCAATTTCAAAGAGCATGCCAGTGTGACTGTGCTGCAGAGATGGATGAGCTGCACCGAGGGCTTGTGCAGGCTGGAGATGATCAGAGATTTTGCTCTGGGTGCTGCTAGGCGGACGCCACTGCGATCTCCCCGTCCGCAGTCCCTGCTGAGAAGCACACTTGGCTGTTCTTGGAAGCTCTTGACTGGATTTCCGGCTCCTGGATGCGTCATCTTAAGCCTCTTGGCCTTCCTCGGGATGACGAATTTGCAGAATTTGAATGTAGTGAGGTACATTGTCAGGTTAAATACCATGACATTGATCTGGTTCACGAAGAGTTGAGCTCTTGCAGGACTGGATTTGGTGACGTTCTGCTTTCATAAGGAGCTGCTTCTTTTTAGAACCTCTTAGCAATGAAAGCTTCTCAGGGAATACTACGAAAACTGACGTCAATTATCTGTCCCGTATATGGACAAAAGTATTGGGACATCTACACATCACACCTACAGGAGCTTTTATGCAGTGACCCGCTCTGTAACTTTACGTGGTCTGCCACTGCAGGTCTGAGTTGCTGTGCTTCCTAAACGCTTTCCACTTTCTAGGAAGGAAGAAACTTCACCAGCTGACTTGCTGTTGTTGCAGCAGTGGCTCCTATTACATACAGAACCACTCTGGACTTCAGTGAGCTCTTCAGAACCTCCCACTCTTTTACTAATGTGTGGAAAGGCAGACTGCATGGCTAGGGGCTTAATGTTTATACACCTGTGGCAATGAAACAGAATGAAATACCTGTGTGTCCCAATACTTTTGTCAATATAGTGTGTATACTTTTTTTTTTTAACGTTTCACCAGCTTTGACGGTACCTTTCGCTAATATACTGGGTTTATGTAAATTTTGAGGCTGTGAATAAAATAAGCTAAGACTGTGATGTAACAGTTTGGGGCTTTTGATTGGCCTGTTATACAGCTGTTTTTGATTATGCCAGATATTTTAATATATATCTGTCTAATAAATCAGGTTTTTTCCTTTTTCTCACCATTTGGTACGGCCTCTTTTCAAACTGCTGCTGAAGCAGCATTACTGGCATTACTGGTATTACTGGCATTACTGGACAGTCAGCGCATTTGGATGAAAGCTCCGGGTCCCCAGTTCCCCCACACTAGCTTACAGACACCTGTGCCAGCCAACATTGCTTAAGAGTGATGAGGAGGGAGGACTGCCAATTGTCCTCTCTCGGACTCGACCGCTGATGGCAAAGCAACATGGCTCAGGAATTCGAACCTGTGACCCCTGGGCCTTAGTGATTTTCTTTTAAATAAGGATTCAATTACGCCATTATTCATCATTATTCAATTACGCCAAGGCTTTCAGACCCTCCTAATTTTTACCCAGGGCAGTTTGTCTCGTGAAAGAGCAGTTATGATATTAATACTGCGTCTTTGACTGATGTATGATACTGAAACTGTGCTATGTATATAAGTATGTTATATGCGGCCATAAAAATAAATAGTCGGATCCTTCCTTTACTTATCAGTCATTCTGGCAACATCAGCCGGCTAATAAAGGTGCATCTTCTCCTCTTTTAAGGGGCAATGGAATCAAACCTCAACCCCTTTTGTTGCTGTTCAAAGGACGACACACAACACATGCAGAATTGGTCTTTAAAGTGATATAATAATGCAAAGCCGTCCTTGAACTTTGTCTGTTTGGCTGCATACAGTAGGGCTGGAGATGGAGATTATCATAAGCATTATACAGTGATACAGTCCTGCTGTATGGAAAGTTTCTGAAGTCATCTTCCTCTCTCAGACAAACACAGGGAGAGAAGGAAAGCTTTTAAGGGAAAATGAATTGATTGCGTGCTCAAATCAGTGTGTAAGTGACAAATGAAACCCTGGAAAATATGAAAAGAGGAATAATAATAATAAAAAAAGAGGGAGTGAAAAACTGCAGCAAGGAAGAACTGTGAAGCCGTGACCTATTCAAAGGGATAATTTGCAAGGATCTGTCATGTCTTGATGGAAACGCTAAGCACATTAATTTAAGACCCCCTCATTTTTTTTCCTCTGCTGTGTGGTTTAAAGAGAGAGCGAGAGAGAGAGAGAGAGAATAGAAAGAGAGAGAGAGGGAGAGAGAGAGAGAGATTTACCATGGCCGGGGATTAGGAAGGGGGAGCCTTTGATGGTTTCAATTATTACCCTGAGTTTGCACACGAAGAGGAGGGCGACATCAAAGGGTGCAGGCGATTAGCGCCCTGCTAACTTCCAGGCGGCTGTGGGCTAATCTTTGAGGTGACACCAAACATCTTGTTGGCACTCCAATCCAGATCCAGACATGTCAGGGCAGAGCCGCGAGGTTAATTAGCCCAGTTACCTTCGGCGGAGTCGGCGGCCTCGTGGGAATAATGAAGAGTAAAGCATCCTACATACACCTACCTTTACTCCCTCTTAGCTGAAGCCAGGGTCCCAGCCCGGCCCATGTTTTTTACAGCGGTAGAGTGTGTGAAAAGATGGGAGGTCAACACACAAGCTCTCGCAGGAAGTCTTCCTGCATCAGTCCACAATTACGAGCAGATGCATTTTAGTGCTCAGTACATATTTGCGAAGGCTTATTCCAGCAAGCAGCAGTTGTCCGAACACTCTGGGTGGAAATGATTGATAAAAGCAACCTTTACGTCAGCTAATGCTTACTGGAATAAGCCTCTGTGAGTAACGAGGAAAGTGCATTGCACTAGGTGGTGGTTATGGGATTGCTATAGTATCCCACATGGTTGCTGTGGAGGTTGCTAAAAGGATCCTATAGTGATCCAGTGGTTGCTGAATAGATGCTATAGTAGCCCAGGTGGTTGCTATAGTATCCCATGTGGTTTCTGAATAAGAGCTATGGTGTTGCTAGGTGGTTGCTGAACAGGTGCTGTTGCTAGTTGGTTGCAATGGTGTTTGTTGCTGGTTGCTATAGTATCCCATATGGATGCTGTAGTGGTTGCTGAAAGGGTCCTATAGTGATCCAGTGGTTGCTGAATAGATGCTATAGTAGCCCAGGTGGTTTCTGAATGGGAGCTATGATGTTGCTAAGTGGTTGCTGAAGAGGTGCTATTGCTAGTTGGTTGCAATGGTGTTTGTTGCTATAGAATCCCACATGGTTGCTGTGGTGGTCTCTGAAAGGGTCCTATAGTGATCCAGTGGTTGCTGAATAGATGTTATAGTAGCCCAGGTGGTTTCTGAACGGGAGCTATGATGTTGCTAAGTGGTTGCTAAACAGGTGCTATTGCTAGTTGGTTGCAATGGTGTTTGTTGCTATAGAATCCCACATGGTTGCTGTGGTGGTTGCTGAAAGGGTCCTATAGTGATCCTAAGTGGTTGCTGAATAGATGCTATAGTATCCCATGTGATTTCTGAATGGGAGCTATGGTGTTGCTAGGTGGTTGCTGAACAGGTGCTGTTGCTAGTTGGTTGCAATGGTGTTTGTTGCTTGTTGCTATAGTATCGCACATGGTTGCTGTGGTGGTTGCTGAAAGGGTCCTATAGTGATCCAGTGGTTGCTGAATAGATGCTATCGTGGCCCAGGTGGTTGCTATAGTATCTCGTGTGGTTTCTGAATGGGAGCTATGGTGTTGCTAGGTGGTTGCTATGGTGTTGCTAAGTGATTGCTGAACAGGTTCTGAGGTTGGTTAAAATGGTGTTCGTTGCTGGTGTTTCTTGCTAGATGCTTGCTATAGTATCCCAAGTGGTTGCTGTGGTGTTGCTACGTTATTTTTTCTGAATGGCTGCTATAGTGTTGCTAAATGGTTCCTATGGTATTCCAGGTGTTTGCTAGGGTGTCTCAGGAGGTTGCTACCATGTTGCCAAAGTCTTTGTAAGCCAGGGTCCCAGCCTTGACTTGTCAGGTGATGGTGAGGATCAAGTAGAGGTTATGCTGGGATCACCCTGACCACTGTCAGGAAGCAGTTGAGGATTCCTCCCGGCTCCTGCAGGCATTGCAGTGTTATAACAGTAATTAGACGCTTGTAAATCACATGGGCACTCAGTGCTGCCAGAAAGTTCATTATTAATTGAGCAAGTCCTCATGTAATTCATCAAAAAGAAAACACTGGTTTAGAGGCATGGGCCTATTACAATCCCTCCCCTCCTCCCATTGATCTATTGCTGCATTTTCTTGCCATGTTAAGGTCACAGTATTTGAATGTATGATAACATAGCCATGATTTCACTCTCCCCTGTTTGTCATTGTAGTGAGGAGCACGAGAAACTGGACACTTACTGGAAGGTACATTAAGTAAATGCGTAAAGCTAATGATTTTTTTCCTGCTGCCCTACAAAGGGACATTAATTGATAAATGAGCTCTGTCTCTCTACCAATTTTTTTTTTGCTTTCAGTGCTGAGATTATTGGAGCACAAATAGATTCGCTGATATTTATCATTTAGTATTACAATGACAAAATAATTAATGTCTGAGACTTGTTATGGAGGAGGAGTGGGGGAAAAAACACTTGAACAGAGAAATAACAAATCTGATGATCTTTAACAAGGCCTAAAATACACAGAACGCAGCAACAATGTGCACCCCTGAGCCAAAACATACACTCACAGACTAATGTTGACAAGCTCAAAACAGTGGTTCATGTGATGGTCTGCCGTATATGTTGGATGGTAGCAGAACAGTTGAGTTTTGTAGTTGATGTGCTGGATGTGGGAGAACTGGAAAAGTGTGTAGATCTGGGCAGTTTTGACAAGGGCAGACAAATGGGTCAGATCACCTCTAAAATGGCGAGGCTTGTAGGGAGCTCCTGGACCAGCCACGGAGGAGTTGGGCGTTCAAGGCTTATCAATTTCTTATCAATGCAGAAGAGCTACTGTGGCTCAAGCCTCAGAAATCTTTAATGATGGTTACAGGAGAATTGTATCACAACCGACCCCATGAGTTCCCATGCTAACCCCCGTCTACTTCTAAAAAACACCTATGATGGACATGCAAGCATTGGAATGAGATCATAGGGGTTTTGTAGCAGTAGACGGGGGTTAGCATGGGAATAGGTGTTTTTTAGCAGTAGATGGGGGTTAGCATGGGAATAGGTGTTTTTTAGCAGTAGACGGGGGTTAGCATGGGAATAGGTGTTTTTTAGCAGTAGATGGGGTTAGCATGGGAATAGGTGTTTTTTAGCAGTAGACGGGGGTTAGCATATGCAAGCAATTGCTTCAAGATCTCATTCCAATTGCTTGCATATGCTAACCCCTGTCTACTGCTAAAAAACACCTATGATGAACATGCTATGGTGTTGCTAGGTGATTGCTGAACAGGTGCTGTTGCTAGTTGGTTGCAATGGTGTTTATTGCTGGTTGCTATAGTATCCCACATGGTTGCTGTGGTGGTTGCTGAAAGGGTCCTATAGTGATCCAGTGGTTGCTGAATAGATGCTATAGTAGCCCAGGTGGTTGCTATAGTATCTCATGTGATTTCTGGATGGGAGCTATGGTGTTGCTAGGTGGTTGCTATGGTGTTACGAAGTGGTTGCTGAACAGGTGCTGTTGCTAGTTGGTTGCAATGGTGTTTGTTGATGGTTGCTATAGTATCGCACATGGTTGCTGTGGTAGTTGCTCAAAGGGTCCTACAGTGATCCAGTGGTTGCTGCATAGATGCTATAGTAGCCTAGGTGGTTTCTGAATGGGAGATCAATCTCATTCCAATTGCTTGCATATGCTAACCCCCGTCTTCTGCTAAAAACACCTATGATGGACATGCAAACATTGGAATGAGATCTCGAAGCAGTGGAAGATGGGAAAGCTGGCTACTGTGGAATGTGATAACGCCAGCATGGTTATAAAAGCAAACGTGATGTAGGTTAAGTGTTGAGAAGCTCCTCTGCTTGTTTCGCTGAACTACAGGTGAAAAATAATCAAACTTCATTTAAGAAGAGTGTTTTGTGGCATACATACCACGAGGCACCTGAGAGAGTAAAAAGCAGGAGTGGAGAAAAAGTGTAATTCATCTCCAACTCTACACAAACCATTCAGCCTGATTTCAAGGCACTGCCTTCATTTATGTGGTGGCTGCAGGCCAATGGCTCTGCTGGGGTCGCTGCGAGGCCTGAACAGCACCTGTAGTCGCACTGATACTTAGCTTAACGGCCGCAGTGGGGCCGAGTCTGGCGTGGAGTTACTCCAGCGCCACGGTTCATGGACTCCTCCATGGCAGAACGTTCAGAGCGATAAGAGCGTCTGAACCCCGAGGACTACCGGCCTGCTCTCTCAACTGCATCCAACGTTTGAGGAGCTCCCCTACATCCCCACCGCTGCCAGGATTTAGAGGTCAAGGCGATTCGATCGATCCTGCTACGTCTGAGATCAAATAAATTGGCGCCGCTGAGCTACTTCTGAAAAAAAAACAAAAAAAACAAAGCCAAGCGCATGTGTGTGGTAGGGGTTTGTCTCGGCCCTAAGCTTTCATTTCACAAACAGCCTTTGGCTATTGAAGCTGCTGGAAACAAGAGGGATTCGGTTCTCGGCTGAATTTCTTGTTTCCGACTGTTTTAAACACAGTCGTCCTGTTTTTAAATGTAATAATAGCTCCCTTATATGTCTGAACAGTCTGTAGGCAAATTGCCATTTCTGATCCGCAGTGGCTTCTTGATTATTGCACAACCACTTCGTTGACGTGGGAGGTCGTAGGCTGCTAGAGCATTAAGCCTGCTCCTGCATGCCATTTTATCAAAGTATTCAATACATTATTGGCAAATGTCAAAATATTCGTCAATAACCTGCATTTGCTCGAAGCTCTACTGTTCACATACATGTCCCCATGTAGTGGATCATCTGGACCTATAAATATATTGCTTTTATGTGCATATGTGAAAATACATATACTATATTTATATATATTTATTACTCAGATGTTTTGGATATACAGAAATACATGTGCATATGGCATATTTCCCATAAGGGATGACATCACATGCATATACATATATATATATGATCTTATCTTATATGAAATATTGTGTATATGGAAATGTTGCACATGTATTTTGGACATACTTACATAGATGTTCATATAAGATTTCTTTATATGGATGTCACCTCATATGTTACATTGCACAGGTACACTACATATCCAAATGTTTGTGGACACCCATTCTAATGAATGCATTCAGCTGCTTTGAGTTGCACCCATTGCTGACTCAGATGTGCAAAAGCACTGCCTATAGAATAGGACTACCTGGAACAGATACCCATGATCCTATTGGCATCACGCTGCCTAATTCTAATTCAGACGTGGGCTAGAGGGAGTATAAAGCCCCCCAGCATTGAGCTGTGGAGCAGTGGAAGAACTGTGTTCTCTGGTATAATGGATGGTTCTCTATCCAGTACTTTTCAGATGAGGTGGGGGTGGTAATCATCCAACATCCTGACCTCGCTAACTCTCTTTCCACTGAATACAATCAGATCTTCATAGCTCCAGAATTTTGTAGAAAGCCTCTTCTGGACAGTAGAGACTGTTACGTCAACAAAAGCAGGATGATTTTTATTTTTTTTTTTAAATATCCTTGATTTTGTAAGAAAACTGAATGAGCAGGTGTCCCAATACTTTTGTCAATATATTATAGTACAGCATGTACTATGTACAGCATTATTACAATGATTACAAGCAAGTTGGCAGTTAGCTCATAGTCTGTGTTAGTTGATCATCTTGATTTTGCAAAAAGCAATGAATGAGCAGCTGTCCTTTTGTCCATGTGGTGTGTTGTGTATCGTTCATATTAAATCTTTTTTATGGAGAATTATTTACATTTACATATAATATTGCACATATATTTGATTAGAACTAAATATACACCTGTAGTCCTTCGACTCGACTGGAAGGTGCTGCAGCATACCTCCTCAGTGCTAAACAATTACTGCTTTTACAAGATGTGCCATTCATGTGCCCCAGAAAAATAAGCTTGTTTTCTTATTTAACAGTGCCCCATTTCACTCAATAATCACTTTGACATCTGGTGGAGTATCAGTGTACACATGCATGTACAAAAAGTCATTGTTCATGACTCCAGTGTGTGTAAAAGCAGCAGGGAGCTTTAAACGTGAGCAGCAGCGGCTGACACAGCCCTCCCTCCACTCTGCTATTTGCAATAATTATTTCTGAAGCCTGTTTTATGAATTAAGCAGGACTGACTGGCTGCCGTACCGTGTGCAGTCTGCATTAAGATTGATTAGGAATACCTATGGCAGGTGACTTTTTAAAATGCAATTACCTAATAGGATGAAAAATTCTCCCTGACTGTAATAACAGTATGCAAAGCTGATAACAGGCCTCCAGAATTGGCTGTTGTGGACCTGGGACACACTGGTTCCTATTCTAATGCAGTTCCTTATAGCTGGCCTCTATTAACGTTAAAGCGATTGATGTCCACTAGTTGTGAAGTTTGCGTATTGAATTTTACAGTAGAGGTACGAGAAGTGGAAAATTGTAGCCGGTGAGTGAAATGCCTGGCAGAAATTGCAGGTCCCCTTGCTCCAGTGTGGACTGGCCAACAACTGTCACCTACACTCTTTGAGGTCTGCCATTGAAGAACCACTTTTGGTTCCATATTTGTAATAGAGATGGTGGCAGTGGGGCAGTGCTGGCTCAGCAGTTAGAGCTCCGGGCTCTCTTTAACAGGGTTGTGGGTTTGATTCCCGGACTCGGCAAGCTGCCACTGTTGGGCCCTTGAGCAAGGCCCTTTACCCTCTCTGCTCCCCGGGCGCTGGAGTTGGCTGCCCACTGCTCTGGGTGTGTGAGTGTGTGTTCACTACCACAGATGGGTTAAATGTGGAGGACACATTTAGCTGTACAGTGTACAGTGACAAATACATGCTATTAAAAAGATGCGCGAGTGTTGAACCTTTGAATTGGTAAAATAAATTATTTTATCAGATGAAGCTCAGGACAGTTTTGCCTTTGTATTCTGTGTGACGGGGTGGTTGAGTTGAGCTTAATTGGCACAGTTTTCCATGAAAAAGCACCAAATAAACAATTTAAGCGAACATATACTCTAATCCTGAAAATAAAAATGCTCTGAATAATAAATAAAATATATTTGGTGATGTTTCAGAGGCAAAGACATGCTGGTTAATTAGGACATGTAAATTGGAAAACGGGTCAGAAGCTGTGAAAATAGACTGTTGGCGGGGTGTAAGATAGCAATGAGCATCGCAATGTGCCTTCCGCAGGGTGTAGGATAGTGCTATTGGTGCAAGTCCCAAACGAACGCACCGGACTATTAATGGCAGGGTTGTGGGTTCTATACCGGGGTTCAGCAAGCTTCCACTGCTGGGCCCCTGAGCAAGCCCCTTTACCCTCTCTGCTCCCTAGGCACCGCAGCAAAAGCTGCCCACTGCTCCGGGCCTGTGTGCTCACTGTCCACTGTGTGTGTTTGCTCACTAGTGTGTATGTGTCTGTGTTTGCTGCATGGATGAGTTAAGGGGGGTGGGCTAAATTTCATCTGTGTCCAAGACTAGTGGCGAATATGAGTGTCTTTTTTCTTTTTTTCCCCACAAGAATTTAGATTTCAAGGCTTTAAGAGCTCCCCCTAATTCACACCTTACTTGGCACTATGCCAGCTGACTTCACACACTTTGTGCCTTTGTGTTAAGACTTGCTTATGTGTTTCCTAACACTGCGACACACTGTTATCTGATTGATATGATTTGAGGCAAGTGTATGATGCATTGGGCTGGTAGTTTGCATGATGCTAATGGAGGGGGGGGTCTACGTGTCCATTGCTTGTTAGCTACATTAGCTTCAAAATTCAAGTGCAAATCTAATCTTTTGTCTGATGAGCTCAATTTGGGATAAGAGAAAAACTGCACAATCCAAACCATCCCTTTAATCCTTTCAAGAATGAGTTTTTGGGACGTGTGTGTGGCTCTAAAATATAATGATTAGCGTTGGTTAGGGCTGTCTGGGTACCGCTGCTATGGGAAATTGCAGCCACACTGGAGTCACCAGTGCTACATAAAGGGTTAATCAGAAAATCAATGGAGTGCTGAGGAGAAGGGCGGGACAGACGGGGCAGTAAAAGTCCAGCTAAATCGATGACATGCAAAAATATGTGGAATGGCTAGTGTTGCAGTCAGAGCAAAGGGGAAAGTGAGGGAGGGAGAGAGAGAGAGAGAGAGAGAGAGAGAGAGAGAGAGACGCAGACGTGACTGGTCGAGTGGGAGGCAGTTTTTAATTTCCCAAAGTGGTTTTGGAAACAACGGCTGACGCCTTTGGATTGGGATTAAATTAGGCCTCTGATGATCGAACGGCATGTCCACATTCGCAGACCCCATCTATGCTGACCGCTCGAAACAGATTGAAATCCGGCCCTGTGTAAGTGGACTGGACACAAAGTGCAGGGGTCATTTGTCAAATGGGAAAAAAATCGCTTGCATTGAGTTTCAGCATGCAGTGTGTGTGCAGAGCACGAAGATGTGACCGTCAAAATAGCATAACGACACAAAGCCCGCCAGTACAAGCCCAGACAAACCCCAGCCAGGCCTCATACTTGGTGTGTTTGGAGAACCGTGAAAGAACCATGTCCACTGTATGTCGAAAAGTATGTGGACACCCCTTCGAATGAATGCATTCAGCTACTTTTAATTGCACCCATTGTTGACACAGCTGTGCAAATGCATGCTCATACACACACAGCTTGTTGAGTCCCTGCAGAAATGTTAGAGGGGTGTAAAGCCCCCCAGTATTGAGCTGTGGATTATAAGGTTATTGATGTTTCTTCCACCAAAGTGGAGAACCTGGAAGACCTTATCAGGATCAGAGTGAGAAGATGAGAAGATGGGACTCCAGCTCGATATGAAGAAAGCAAAGGTTATGACAACAGGACAGGCTGTTAGCTCGATGGTGAAGATGGTGGTGGACAGACTTGCCTGCTTTGATCAATTATTAACAACCAATGATCCAGCCATCCAAAAATTACACATGCTAGCACTGAAGAAGGATGAAGGAGTTCTGGAGGATCGCTGAATGTAATCAAAGATCAGAATTGTCCAGGCTGTGGTCTTTTCTGGGGAAAAGAAAATGCTTGGTTAGTCTTCTGATGGTACTTTGGACAGCAAAGACGACAACAAATGGATCCCTGCCCGGAGCCAAGCCCAGATAACTAACTTGAAGTTCTTCTTTTGAACATACACTATATGGACAAAAGTATTGGGACACTTCCTCATTAAATTCAAGTGTGTACAGATGTGTACATATTCCAGATGTGTACGGATACACCCCAGGGAGCACAAAGACCTGAATAAGACGACTTTGCAAGATGTTGGTGGGACGTCTAGATTTTGGCTGGAGTGAAGGGTTTTTCATATGTCTTCTGAGGATGCAGAATAGATGACAGACTTGTTGGATGCCTTTCCTGGATGCTTTTCATGTAATTTAAAGCAATTCTGCCTTAAAATAGCAGCTTCAGATTCACGTTGATGCTCAACTGACTCTAACGGGGCGAGTGGGGTCTCTCCAGGCCAGAAAGCTGCTACTGCACTGTGGAACTTTGGTGGATCTGCAAAATGAGACCCCATGTCTAAACTGCGTAACGCGGCATAACCCGAGTTATATTTGTGTGAAATTGTGTAATACCGCCTCCGTCCACATGCTTCTTTCTCTACAAATGCCGCTTCTGTATCTCTCAGCTTGTCAACAAATGCATGTGCATGATACAAAGCATGATCTGTATTTACAGCAGTGGTGTAAAAGTGAATTACACTCCCCACCTGTAGGGGGGGGCCCAGGAGCAAAAAATACCCAAAACACTTCTCTCATAATACTGCTTCTTTAAAGTCGTGATGAAGGCAGCTTTGATGGTCCCCAAGAGAGCCTTCCGGATTTATCAGAAGTATCTCATTACCAAATTTGATCAGAAAGTTAAGAGGATTCCCAAGTGGTCAAGTGAGCATCACAGTGAGCACTCTCTCTCCTTAACGCTAGGTCCCTTTTGGCAATCCGGGCCTCTATCTGCTACTCCTGTTATTTTGGTAAGAAGCAAGTAGAGCATAGGTACATGTTCTGATGGGCCTGAGTCAGAGCTCACTGGAATACACATGTGGACAAAAATATTTGGACATCCGCTCATTCGTTGTCCTGCTTTTGTTGGAGTAACTGTCTCTACTATCCAGGGAAGAAGGCTGTCTACAGATTTAGGAGTGACAAGAGTGATAGCCAGGTCAGGATGTCGGACGATCACCAACCCCACCTCATCACCAACCCATCCCAAAAGTACTGAATGGGGCACCACCACCATTCCAGAGAACACAGCCCTTCCACTGCTTCCACAACTCGAGCCCACAGCTGGCACTGGGCATAGTCTGTTGACAGTGTGTGTGTGTCAGCAATTGTTGCACCTTAAATGAGCTGAACGCATTCATTAGTAGGGGTGTCCACAAAGATTTGGACATGCAGTGTATGTGAGACGACTGAGCATTTCTGCTAATGGACTTTGCACCTGCGTCTCGTGTCTGCTGTTGTTGCTGTTGAATACTTAATGGCAGATTAGCTTTCCCTTCATCGACTTATTTACCTCTTCCGAGCTGACTCAGTCCGAGTTCCCAAACAAACATCAGGTTGTTCAGAGTTTCTAATCTGCCTTCTGTTTTGAGGCCTCAGCTTCTCAACACACACACACACACACAGCTGTGTAGCACTGAAGTCAGTCAATATTGGGAAATGTCAGCTCTGCTCTCACGTCACTGGAGTCTGAGGGGCTTACCTGGTGACTCAGTGGCATGATGTAGGTGTTTGATAGCGACTCTGTGTGTGAAGTCACCCCCCCCCTCCCCTCCCCTCCCCTCCCTTCCCTTTGCCTGCACATACATTCATTCCTCGTCCCTTCAGAATTGAAAGAGCCCGGCTAATGAGACCCCCCCCCTCCTTCAACTGAACACATTGCTTATTTATAGGCCCCCACACCCCCCAGAGGCGGCCCTCCTTTCGCACGCTTGCTTTATTTTTTTCTTCCCTCCTTTTCTTCTTCTTTTTCTGTAATCCTCCCCTTTTGTCAGGGGGAGCGTCGCCTCTCTCTGTTTAGCCCTTTCAGATCTTCCACACCTCTCTGACACATTAATATTCATAATGCTGCTTCAGCGTCTGCTGCCTTCACTCCAAAACATCATCAGAGAGAGATGGAGAGAGAGATGGGTAAAGAGAAGGAGGAGAGAGAGAGATGGGTAAAGAGAAGGAGGAGAGAGAGAGATGGGTAAAGAGAAGGAGGAGAGAGAGAGATGGGTAGAGAGAAGGAGGAGAGAGAGAGATGGGTAGAGAGAAGGAGAGAGAGAGATGGGTAGAGAGGGAGGAGAGAAAGAGAGAGATGAGTAGAGAGAGGGAGGAGAGAGAGATGGTAGAAAGAAGGAGGAGAGAGAGAGATGGTAGAAAGAAGGAGGAGAGAGAGAGATGGTAGAAAGAAGGAGGAGAGAGAGAGATGGTAGAGAGAAGGAGGAGAGAGAGAGATGGTAGAGAGAAGGAGGAGAGAGATGGTGGAAAGGAGGAGGAGAGAAAGATGGATAGAGAGGGAGGAGAGAAAGATAGAGATGGGTAGAGAGAAGTAGGAGAAAGAGATGGTAGAGAGAAGGAGGAGAGAGATGGGTAGAGAGAAGTAGGAGAGAGAGATGGTAGAGAGGAGGAGAGAGAGATGGGTAGAGAGAAGTAGGAGAGAGAGATGGGTAGAGAGAAGGAGGAGAGAGAGAGATGGGTAGAGAGAATGAGGAGTGAGTGAGATGAGAAGTGAGTGAAAGGAGGAGGAGGAGAGAGAGATGGGTAAAGAGAGAGAGAGAGAGAGAGAGAGGAGGAGGAGAGAGAAATGGGTAGAGAGTAGGAGGAGAGAAAGAGAGAGATGGGTAGAGAGTAGGAGGAGAGAAAGAGAGAGATGGGTAGAGAGTAGGAGGAGTGAGTGAGTGAGAAGAGGAAGAAAGATGGCTAGAGAGGAGAGAGAGAGATGGAGATGGGAAAAAAAAGAAGTAGGAGAGAGAAAGAGCAGAGAAGAGAGATGGAGAGAGTGAGAGGTGGAGTAAGATTGAAGGAATCAAAGAAAGGAAGCTGGAGGAAAAAGGGTGAGAGAGGGGTAGAGAAAAGAGAAAGGAGGAGGGGGAGGATGGCTAGAGAGAGGAGGAGAGGGAGACATGGGCAGAGAGAGAGAGGCAAAGAGAAAGCGAGGAAGAGGCATGGAGAGAAAAAGGAGGCGCAAGGTAGAAAGATGAGTGAGCGAGAAAGAGTGAGGGTAAAAGAGAAGAGAGAGGGGTAGAGAGGCGGAGTCAGAGAAGGAAAGAGAGATAGAGATGGGGAGAGAGAAGGAGAGAGAGAGATGGGTAGAGAGAAGGAGAGAGAGAGATGGGTAGAGAGAAGGAGAGAGAGATGGTAGAAAAGGAGGAGAGAGAGAGATGGTAGAGAGAGAGATGGTAGAGAGAAGGAGGAGAGAGAGAGAGATGGGTAGAGAGAAGGAGGGGAGAGATGGAAGAGAGAAGGAGGAGAGAGAGATGGTAGAGAGAAGGAGGACAGAGAGATGGAAGAGAGAAGGAGGAGAGAGAGATGGTAGAGAGAAGGAGGAGAGAGATGGTAGAGAAAAGGAGGAGAGAGAGATGGTAGAGAGGAGAGAGATGGTAGAGAAAAGGAGGAGAGAGAGATGGTAGAGAGGAGAGAGATGGTAGAGAAAAGGAGGAGAGAGAGATGGTAGAGAGGAGAGAGATGGTAGAGAGAAGGAGGAGAGAGAAATGGTAGAGAGAAGGAGGAGAGAGATGGTAGAAAGGAGGAGGAGAGAGAGATGGTAGAAAGAAGGAGGAGAGAGAGATGTGTAGAGAGAAGGAGGAGAGAGAGAGAGATGGTAGAAAGGAGGAGGAAAGAGAGATGGGTAGAGAGAAGGAGGAGAGAGAGAGATGGATAGAGAGGGAGGAGAGAAAGATAGAGATGGGTAGAGAGAAGAAGGAGAGAGAGAGAGATGGTAGAAAGGAGGAGGAGAGAGAGATGGGTAGAGAGAAGGAGGAGAGAGAGAGAGATGGATAGAGAGGGAGGAGAGAAAGATAGAGATGGGTAGGGAGAAGGAGGAGAGAGAGATAGAGATGGTAGAGAGAGGGAGGAAAGATAGAGATGGGTAGGGAGAAGGAGGAGAGAGAGATAGAGATGGGTAGAGAGAGGGAGGAAAGATAGAGATGGGTAGGGAGAAGGAGGAGAGAGATAGAGATGGGTAGAGAGAAGGAGGAGAGAGAGATGGGTAGAGAGAGGGAGGAGAGAGAGATGGGTAGAGAGAGAGAGAGATGGGTAGAGAGATGGGTAGAGAGAAGGAGAGAGAGATGGCAGAGAAAAGGAGGAGAGAGAGAGATGGTAGAGAGAAGGAGAGAGAGATGGCAGAGAAAAGGAGGAGAGAGAGATGGGTAGAGAGAAGTAGGAGAAAGAGATGGTAGAGAGGAGGAGAGAGAGAGATGGGTAGAGAGAAGTAGGAGAGAGAGATGGTAGAGAGGAGGAGAGAGAGATGGGTAGAGAGAAGTAGGAGAGAGAGATGGGTAGAAAGAAGGAGGAGAGAGAGAGAGATGGGTAGAGAGAAGTAGGAGAGAGAGATGGGTAGAAAGAAGTAGGAGAGAGATGGTAGAAAGGAGGAGGAGAGAGAGATGGGTAGAAAGAAGTAGGAGAGAGAGATGGGTAGAGAGGGAGAAGAGAGAGAGAGAGAGAGAAGGAGAGAGAGATGGGTAAAGAGAAGGAGAGAGAGAGAGAGAGGAGGAGAGAGAGATGGGTAGAAAGAAGGAGGAGAGAGAGAGATGGGCAGAGAGAATGAGGAGTGAGTGAGATGAGAAGTGAGTGAAAGGAGGAGGAGGAGAGAGAGATGGGTAAAGAGAGAGAGAGAGAGATGGGTAGAAAGAAGGAGGAGAGAGAGATGGGTAGAGAGGGAGAAGAGAAAGAGAGAGATGGGTAGAAAGAAGGAGGAGAGAGAGATGGGTAGAGAGAAGTAGGAGAGAGAGATGGTAGAGAGGAGGAGAGAGATGGGTAGAAAGAAGGAGGAGAGAGACATGGGTATAGAGAAGGAGGAGAGAGAGATGGGTATAGAGAAGTAGGAGAAAGAGATGGTAGAGAGGAGGAGAGAGAGAGATGGGTAGAGAGAAGTAGGAGAGAGAGATGGTAGAGAGGAGGAGAGAGAGATGGGTAGAGAGAAGTAGGAGAGAGAGATGGGTAGAAAGAAGGAGGAGAGAGAGAGAGATGGGTAGAGAGAAGTAGGAGAGAGAGATGGGTAGAAAGAAGTAGGAGAGAGATGGTAGAAAGGAGGAGGAGAGAGAGATGGGTAGAAAGAAGTAGGAGAGAGAGATGGGTAGAGAGGGAGAAGAGAGAGAGAGAGAGAGAAGGAGAGAGAGATGGGTAAAGAGAAGGAGAGAGAGAGAGAGAGGAGGAGAGAGAGATGGGTAGAAAGAAGGAGGAGAGAGAGAGATGGGCAGAGAGAATGAGGAGTGAGTGAGATGAGAAGTGAGTGAAAGGAGGAGGAGGAGAGAGAGATGGGTAAAGAGAGAGAGAGAGAGATGGGTAGAAAGAAGGAGGAGAGAGAGATGGGTAGAGAGGGAGAAGAGAAAGAGAGAGATGGGTAGAAAGAAGGAGGAGAGAGAGATGGGTAGAGAGAAGTAGGAGAGAGAGATGGTAGAGAGGAGGAGAGAGATGGGTAGAAAGAAGGAGGAGAGAGACATGGGTATAGAGAAGGAGGAGAGAGAGATGGGTAGAAAGAAGGAGGAGAGAGACATGGGTATAGAGAAGGAGGAGAGAGAGATGGGTATAGAGAATGAGGAGTGAGTGAGATGAGAAGTGAGTGAAAGGAGGAGGAGGAGAGAGAGATGGGTAAAGAGAAGGAGGAGAGAGAGATGGGTAGAGAGAAGTAGGAGAGAGAGATGGGTAGAGAGGGAGAAGAGAGAGATGGGTAGAAAGAAGGAGGAGAGAGAGAGATGGGCAGAGAGAATGAGGAGTGAGTGAGATGAGAAGTGAGTGAAAGGAGGAGGAGGAGAGAGAGATGGGTAAAGAGAGAGAGAGAGAGAGAGAGACAGAGAGAGGAGGAGGAGAGAGAGATGGGTAGAGAGAAGGAGGAGAGAAAGAGAGAGAGAGAGAGAGCGAGAGAGAGAGAGAGAGAGAGAGATGCAGTATAGATTTGCGAACAAATCATGGAGCATATTCATAACAGACAAACAAGGCCACGCTCCTCCGCTGGGAGATGATGTGATATTGTGTTGATGGAATCAAGCCCACAGATGACTCCTGCGCCCGAGTGCTTTGTGTTGTGATTTGTTCGGGTGTCGTGTGAAGTGATTCAGACTCGGTCAAGTTTTTATTCCCAAAAAAAAAAAGAAAAAAAGAAAAAAGAAAGACCCTCTAACAGCCCTGTTCTGAGAATCAGCCATTATGTTGAAAAAAAGCTTGTCAGACAATTTCATTCACAATTTTAAGAGCAAAATACAGTAATTTGATGTTACTTTGAACACTGCTGGGCTTTCTCTTGCATTCAATCGCAGCGCGAGTGATCAAAGGCTTTTATGGCCGTGGCCGGGTGCTTCTCAATAAGACCCATCAAAGATAAATGTTAAGTGCTGCTACGCTTCAGCCCTTAGTGCAGGTTAGGCGCATCAAACTTCCTGCAGTTATGCTTAACTACCTTCCCTCTTAAAATAAAAAAAAAAAAAACAGAAGCAAAACTGGCTTCGAGTCGGAGCTCGAAAATGTAGCATCACTGTATGAATATGTAGAGCATAGCAGCCACGTATATCTGTATGTGCGTCCAAATATTTATGGACACCCCTTCTTATGAACGCATTCAGCGTACACATTAACACAGATGTGCAAATGCATGCATGCACACACACACACACACACACACACACACACACACACACACACACACACAGCTTGTCTAGTCCATGTAGAGAAGTCCTGCCAATAGAATAGGACTCCCTGGAGCAGAAAAGCATGAACCTATTGACACCATGCTGCTGCCTAATGCCAGACGTGGGCTATAGAGGGGTATAAAGCCCCCCAGCATTGAGCTGTAGAGCAGTGGAAGAACTGTGTACTCTGGAGGGATGGATGGTGGAGCTCCATCCAGTACTTTTGGGATGAGTTGGGGTGGTGATCATTCAACAGCCTGACTATGCTGATGCTCTTGTTGCCGAATGCAATCAGATCCTCACAGCAGTGCACCTAAATCTAGTAGAAAGCCCTTCCTGGACAGTAGAGACTGGATGGTAAAAGTACTGGATGGAGCACCAGCCGTCATTCTAGAGGATACAGTTCCTGCACTGCTCAATGCTGGGGGGCTTTATACCCCTCTATAGCCCACGCCTGGCATTAGGCAGCAGCATGGTGCCAGTAGGTTCATGATGTTTATCTGCTTCAGAGAGTCCTAATCTATTGACAGTACTTCTCTACAGGGACTAGAATAAGCCGTGTGTGTGTGTGTGTTTGCACATCTGTGTCAGCAGGTGAAACTTAAATAAGACGGTGTGTCCACAAACATCACAGAGGGTCTGGCCTTCTACCTTAAATCAAAAGCCCCCCGATTGAGCACAGTTAGGGAGCCAATTCTTCTGGTTGTTGTGGTTCCCCATCCTACAGACACATCTCACAGTTATGATGAAGCGTCTCAATGGACTGTTCATTCCTTAATACCATGAATGTAACAAGTGCTTTGTTCTCTACCTATAAATGCACCTGTAAGCCTTTGCAAGACCAGAGTCTATTATTATTATTATTATTATTATTATCATCTTCTAGAGCTAAGATCCAGTTTCAGGTCTTGGATTTTATAATCACTGGTAATTGTGGCAGTAGGTGGCTAATCACTTACATAAATACCAGTGATTACAGAATAAATATCAGCTGGTCTGGTGCAGACCCTTACACCTCTGTAACAGAACGTCATCATGGATACAACCCTTAATATCTACACTATATGTCCAAAAGTATTCAGACACTCCTTCTGATGAGTTGGGCCTAAAGTGTCCCGGAAGCAGACTGAGCATCTCTCCGTCTCATCTGGGCTCCTCCACTATGGGGTGCAGGGACACACACTGTCGTACTTCAGGGCCTGGATTCTAAAGACTCTCTCAATTACAACTGTGATGTTGCAGTCTAAGGCCCCGTCCACACTTATCCGGAGAGCGTTGTTTTTGTTGTTGTTGTTTATCTATTAAAACGAGCTGGGGACGTTATACCCCTCTAGGCCTCGCCTGACGTTAGGCATGGTGATAAAAGGTTGCTGTTGATCCTATTCTATTGGCAGTACTGCTCTACTAAAGACGAGGAAAGAGAGAGACAGAGATTGGGAGAGAGACAGGCAAAGAGAAAAAGATAGAGGGAGAGAGACAGAGTGAGATAGAGGGTAAGAAAAAAAAAAGAGATGGAGGAGAGAGAGAGAGATATGAGCGAAAAAGAGACAGTAGGAGAGGGCGGGGACAGAGAGACACAGAGAAAGATGGACCCAAGAGGGTTGGTTTTTGTAATCTAATAAAAAGAGCTGGGGGCTTTAAGCCCCTCTAGGCCTCGCATGACGTTAGGCATGGTGATAAAGGGTTGATGTTGATCTGCTACTCTAGTCCTATTCTATTGGCAGTACTTCTCTACTAAAGACAATGGAAAGAGAGAGAGATAGAGATGGCGAGAGAGGCAGGCAAAGAGAAAAAGATAGAGGGAGAGAGGCAGAGTGAGATGGAGGGTAAAAAAAAAAGATGGAGGAGAGAGAGAGAGAGAGATGAGCGAGAAAGGGACAGTAGGACCTGGAGAGAGAAAGAAGAGGAGAAGCGGAGGTACAGAGCGTTGGGTTTTTTATCTATTAAAAAGAGCTGGGGGGCTTTAAACCCCTCTAGGCCTCGCCTGACATTAAGCATGGTGATAAAAGGTTGATATTGATCTGCTACTCTAGTCCTATTCTATTGGCAGTACTTTACTAAAGACGATGGAAAGAGAGAGATAGCGATGGGAAGAGAGGGAGGAGAGAGAGAGAGAGAGAGAGAGAGAGAGAGAGAGAGAGAGAGAGAGAGAGAGAGAGAGAGAGAGAGAGAGATGAGTGAGAAAGGGACAGCAGGAGAGGGCAGGGACAGAGAGACACAAACAAAAGATGGACCCTGGAGAGAGAAAGAAGGGCCTCGCCTGACATCAGGCATGGTGATAAAAGGTTGATGTTTATCTGCTACTCTAGTCCTATTCTATTGGCAGTACTTCTTTACTAAACACTATCCACATGACATCTGTGTCAGCAGCAACGGGTGCAAGTTAAAGTAGCTGAATGCCTTCATTAGAAGGGGTGTCCGCAAACATTTGGGCATGTAGTGTGGTTCTGAACCTCTGTGACTAAGCAAGGTCTCAACACGCATGTTCCTCCATCTGATCTCGCGTCACTGGTGCCACTTTTCACTGAGTCACTTGTTTTTTATTTGAATGAAAACATCAATCTGTTGAGAGAAAATAGTCCTTGCAGATGATAACATATACAAAGAAACATTCAAATATACAGCATCATCCACATATCTTTTAATTAGCAAAACAAAAGGAAAAACAAAAAGAAAAGGAGGAAAAAAAAAATAAGAACACCATGCTTGTCGTTTGAACATTTAAGTTAGAATCCAATCTTTCCAAAAACCTTGCGGACTGAGTAAAAAAAAGTGCAAATATATACAAAACACTTCATTGCAGCCAGCGTTGAACAGATTATTCCTACAGTTCCTTCAGACGGATAAACAAAGGAAAATATAAAACAATCCGAAACCAAAAGCAAAAAAATCATAATAATTTAAAAGAAAACATTTCGAACCAATAATTATACAAAATATATTTATATATTTATATAGAATTAAGGACTAGGCAAAGCAGTCATCCATTACTCAATCAACCAATCAATCAATCAATCAACCAATCAGTCAGTCAATCAGTCAGCCAGTCAGACACAAAGCTACTTCCTCTCCAGACACATTGTTAATAAACTCCATATATCTTTGAAACTGTAAACAAGTCTGTTACGATATAATTGATTAAAACATTTGAGAGAAACGGACAAAACCAACAAATAAATTAGAATTAATTCATCTGAGACAAAAATGTAATTTTTTTTTTTCTTCTTCTTCTTTTAGAACTCGAACACTGACTGAAATGTAGTTATGGATCAAAAACAGACATATTCTTCTACCGATTCTACTGAAAAACACCACGACCCCCCCCACACACTCACTCCTCTCGTCCTCACAAGTACAGGTGCTTTTAATAGTATGCTGTTTTATCACTTTACAGACTGTAAGCATCTCAGCACGGCTTCCGCTTCAGAAAAAACGAACTATCAGGCGACTTCTGATAATATGGCTAATACCAGCCGAGGCATACGCTAACGAGCATCTCTCAGTAAGACTCTCCAGAGAGAAGGAAAACGAAGAATTAAAAAAACTAAATCAAATTCTAATTGCGCTTCTCGATAAGAAAAGGTTTCTTACAGGCAGTGCGAATGCGACCTGGAGAAGTCCCGAAAACACCCCCCTCCCCCCCAGTTCCCAACAGTACGTTTGGCTTTACTCACAGTTACGAAAATCAGATGTAAACCTTATGATGCGGCTTCAACCAAGAGGCGCTAGATCATAAACGTCTTTTCGATTTTTAATTGTTTTTTGGTGTAGATTTAGGATTAGTCTCTATGCTCTAACAGAGTGCTTTCTCCTGAATTGTGGCCGGGATGTACCTGCTGCTGCCGTACGCTGACTCGGCGGCTTGGCCGAGCAGGCCGCCGTTAGTAATTCGAGGCGCCTCGTGTTGCAAGAGCGTGAAACCCTACGGCAGACCCAGATTCGGCACGAGCTGACCCCGTTTCCTCCCCCCAACCCCACGCCCCCCCCCCCCGTCTAAAACACAACAAACAAATGTTCAAAAGGATACTCCTTAATTATCATCCTGCAGCTTTTTTTACATGTTAATAAGCTCCACATTTCCTTCAGAACAGCCCGCCCTCAGACTTCCATCTGCAGTTCGGGAAAGAGTCATTCGGGCGCCTTGCGCTCACCATCCATCGCGACTCTCCACTGTGATGGAGGTTCACGCTAACGTTCCCGTTTCTGTTCAGACCTGTATACGTGCCTGTCTTCACTCGAACAGGCTTCCTCGAACGGAAAACCTGGTTCTGGGACACGATGTTCTACCATAAGCTGGGAATAAGAAGGCCGGTCTGAGTTACATTCAGTGAGCCTGAATTGTAAATTTCCCATTTCTGACATATTGAGGTCTTGTGTTCTTGATGGACCAGGGTAAAAGAGATGTGCGAGACTGAGGAACCTTTTTAAAGAATTTAAAGAACCCTCACACAATGCTACGACCCAAAGGTACGACCTTTTTGCGTGTAATGTCACAGAAGAACCACATTTGGTTCCCTTGGTTCCCAAAGCCTTGCTAATCAAAACCTAGGTTGCGGCCCCTGGGTCCTGCAGATGGCTTTTCTTTTCTTTTTTTTACATTTATCCCTATGTGTGGTGAGTTGGGCTGGAGCCAAAGTCCAGCTGGTCTAAAAGTCCTTGAGGACTGGTTTGAGAACCAGAAAATTAAAAGCTGATTGGTTCTTTAGAGAACCCTTTTAAAAACAGAGTTGGTTCCCTAAATTAAAAGCCCTTGTCCCAGCTCCTGGGTTCTGCAGATGGTTGTTTTCTTCTGCTCTATTCCTATGTGTTGTGGGTTGGGCTGGAGCCAAAGTCCAGCCTGTCCGAGAGTCCCTTTGAGGACTGGTCGGAGAACCACTGCCAGGAAAAAAAAAACCCCAAATAAACCCTAATAGGTTCTTTAGAGAACCATTTAAAAAAAAAAAACAGAGATGGTTCCCTAAACTAAAAGCCCTGCCCCCCTTTTGTTCTATCCCTATATGTTGTGGGTTGGGTTCTTTTAAGAACCTCTCTTAAAAATTAGATGCGCAAGTTATGCTATGGTTCTCGTACAGAACCATTGCACTCTGGGAAGGTACTTTAAATCTTTGGAAGGTTCTTCACACGCCCTCTCATTTCTGAACAGGTTTTTTTAGAGAATGTAGCGGTGAATGAATGTAACATGTTTAATTATGGTTCTTTAGGGGCCTTTATGGTTCAATAGGGGGCCAATAGGTCACAGAAATGGTTCTTTGAGCAATGCCAAACTAAAGAGCCATATACTGTAAAGGTTCTATGGCAATTTAAGGGTTCTTTTAAGCTTTAAAAAGGTTTTTCACACTCTCCACGTCTCAGTTGCAATAGGTGGTTCTCTAAAGAATGATCCCTTGAAGGTTCTTTAGGAAGCCAATAGTGGTTCCTTGATGGTAGAGCTAAAAAAAAAATAATTGGATACAGAAAGTAAAACTCCACCACAGCAAAGCTGCAGCAGAGCTCTATTTGACAGCATCACTCGAACCCTTCTGAGGCACCTTCACGAGCGGACCCTAATGTTTACTTAGTGTGCACAACAGTAACCAGCAAAAGCTACAGTACTGAGTCCGCTATCCACATCACAGCATCATCCAAGCTTCAGCAGGAGGATTTCATTTTAGATAAAGGCCATCACAGCACACACACACACACCCCAATCTCACACACACACACACACACCCCCCAACCACACGTTGCCGACTTTCCATCCACAGCGGTGAACGTCCTTGACTATCTGAACTAAAAGCATAATTAATCAGGCCCACACAGATTTGCCTAGCGCTCGCAAGGACACTGGTCTAGACTCCAACTCCCAGCTGACGTCTGCTTTGGAGCGGGAGCTTCTTTTGTTTCTCTGCAGTCGGCTTGGACTGACCGTACTTGGTCTGGACACGAAGTGGACGCTTTCTAAATCGGAACATTTCAACAAATACTGGAGCTGCAGAAATCCGGATTTTTTTCAGGGATTTTGGCCGTGAAAAGCTTATGATTTGTTGGATTTTTTTTTGTGGCAAAGATTTGCTCCAATCACTAATACTGTACATGACAGCGTACATTCCTGTGTTGTGGAAATAAATAACACAATAAATTAGAAAGCACAATAAAAACTCCAGGACTGTGTGTGGGGAAAAAAAAAGTAAAATTCTTCTGATTTACTCACAACAACTTCCTCCTAGAGTAATTTGTGTTAACCAGCAGTTTTCCCGTCGCCACGGCAACAGAGAACGGCACGGCTGTCGCGAAAAAAGAGGACGACGTCCCTCGGATAAAGAGGACGGATGACTTAAGGCCATGTTGTTTGCAAAATGCAGATAGAACTGACACAATCTTCATTCAGATCGAGCTCGGAGCTCAGAGGAGGATTAGCGATAAGGTTCGAGGGGACGGCCGAGGAGCTCTGAAAAAACGGGAAAAAGAAAATAAATAAAAGAAAAAAAAAATAGCGGCTCGTTCACCTTCCAAAATCCCGTCTTTCCCTATTGTGCTTGGTGTTTTGATTGATTTTACATACCGTACGTTCCGAGTCTGACATTTGTTGAGATTTACACACAGAAGGAAAGAAAAGAGGAGGATATTTACATGAGCGAACGTGACTAACGTGTGGAAAATTTCTGTGTTTGGGAAATGGCGAATTTTTGAACACGTAGGGAATTTTGAGTCATGGCTTCCGTTCTGAACTTGGCTTATTGCTCTTGGATGGATGGATCTATTAGGTCAGGATGCTTGTTTATCAAAGTACAACACTTCTCCCGTTACGCGGAACAGGAAAGGACCACAAATCTTGAGTTAACACTCGAATCCTCACAATCCTCACAGTAACACAGTGGTTTACAAAATAAACTAACAAAAAAAAGTAGGGAGCAAGGTAGGGGGGTACAATATCTAGGAAAGGGCAAAAAAAAAAAAAAAAAAAGCGGCCAGCTTGAGGCCATTTATTAGGGTTGGGGTTCAGCTTTGAGTCCGGACGAAACAGAAAAGGCAAGCTTCGAAGGATGCTGATCCACGAGTCTCGAAGAGGCCAGGTCCCTTTGGCCCCAGATTCACGAGAAAAGAGAAAAATAAGAGAGAAAAAGGCGCTTTTCCGGTCTATGGCGTTTTTTTTTGTTGTTGTTTTTTTTTTCCGACTTGAGGAAGTGGCACCTGCCTCCCAGCCTGACCTCGATGCGTTCCCGCTGGATGCAGTTCCTCCAAGGAGGCCCCTGGAATCACCCCATCCTTTTTACATGCCTGATGTTTTTGCCCTTCATCAGACTTCGCCTCACCGTCCATGGGGCCTCCTCGGCCTCTCCAGGTTGAGAAAGTCGCTGTATTAACACACGGTTCCGTTGTTTTTTTAACGTTACTAAGGTTACTGCGTCTCCGTCCTGCTTTCCCAGAGTACAAAGTCAGTTTTTTTGTTTCAATCCATGGCACTAGCTTCACAATTTAGCACGGTTTCCAAGGCAACAGCGCGTGCGCCTTTTCTCATTGGAATGTATCTCAGTGATCCACAGTTGTCCGCGTCCAAAAGTTTATTTTTTGTTGTTTTTTTTTTTGTTTGATGTTTTTTTTTCTTCTTTTTTTTCGGCAGTTTGCTTGAATATGAGCGGCATTGGAAAAGGCCAGAATGAGGAGAGGGGAGATCGAGAGAGAAAGAGAGACAGAAAGAAACAGGAGAAAAAGTGTAAGTGAGATACACGAGAAAGAAAATGAGAGAGAGAGAAAGAGGGGGCGAGAGATATTTAGACCGACAGTGAGACACATTATGAAAGAAAGTAGAGAAAGTAAGGTAAGATAAGAGGTCTCCTGCTCGAGGCAGATCCAGATGAGGGCGAGTCAGGGCTCTTGGCTGCACAGGTCGTGGTCCGGGAGAGTTACTGGGCTTGGTGTGCTGTGCTGTGGTTCCTTTAGATTTGATTGTCCAGTGTCTTAGCTTGTCTTAGCTTCTTTTCCAAGCGAAAGCTGCGGACGTCGTCCCAGTGCCGGCAAGTTCCTAAGAGCCGTCCGGCCAATCCTTTCTCCCTTCCCTTCCCCTTCTTTCTCCTCTCCTCCTGGTCCATCAGTCCACCACTCTCAGCTGCTGCCAGACATCAGGTTAATGGCTTGTTCCAGTTTGTGTCTCAGTTTGTGTTTGCGGCAGTACCCGTCTCTGTCCAGAGCCGTCAAGATCTGCAGACAGAGAGATGGAGAGGTAGAGAGAGAAGGAGAGAGAGAGAAATGGGACCCATTAGCTGATAGACAGACACATACACTCGCGCGCGCACACACACACACACACACACACACACACACACACACACACATGTACTAATTCAATATTCCATAGTAAGCTTTCTGGCCATGGACGGTTTGATGAGACTGAATGGAACTCAGGATGAATATGAAGCGTAATCTCACAGGACATGGGCATCAAAATGGACCCAATAATGTTGAAATGTAATTTGCAATTCATGAACCTCCTTATGCAACTTTAACAATGTCCCCACCCCCCCCAAAACACACACACACACACACACACACACACACACACACACACACACACACACACACACACACACACATTTGTAGGAGGTCAAAGACTAGGCCAGTATAAACACTGTGTGTATAAAAGCATCGTCTAGACGTTATCTGGTGAATGCAGTCGTGACCTTGGGTGACCAGAATTCAATGTAAGGACAACGTCTAATGTCAACGTCAGTCTGACGTAGGATACTGGCTGCAGCCAACATGGATTTTTGTTGGTTTCTTAACATCACGTGTCTGGATTCAGTGTCAGGATAACGTCTAATGCCAAATGCAGTTTGATGTAGAACAGTGATGTCCACTGAGGCTGATATTGTGCTGCGAAGGAACCAAAATCCAACGTCTTCCAGACGTCACATGCCAACGTCATACTGACGTAAGAGACCAACGTCAGCTGAACTTCTTAATGTTAACGTCCGCACAACGTGAAATTCCAACATTGTCAGACACTGATATGATGGAGGTTTTAAATCATGGTGTTAACTACCTTTTAATTCACTGTCTGTCTAATGTTGGAGCTCAATGTCAACTAAATGTTTTTTATGGATATGTGCGTTTGATTTCCAACCAAAAATCAACATCTGTCTAATGTTGGAGCTGAATGTCAACTAAATGTTGTTTTTTATGGATATGGGCTTTAGATTTCCAACCAAAAATCAACATCTGTCTAATGTTGGAGCTGAATGTCAACCAAATGTTGTTTTTTTAATGGATATGTGGGTTTGATTTCCAACCAAAATACAACATCTGTCTAATGTTGGAGCTAAATATCAACTAAATGTGGGTTTTTATGGATATGGGCATTAGACTTCCAACCAAAATTCAACATCTTTGTTATGTTGAAGCTCAATGTCAACTAAATGTAGGTTTTTATGGATATGTGCGTTTGATTTCCAAACAAAATACAACATCTTTCTAATGTTGGAGCTGAATGTTAACCAAATGTTGTTTTTTATGGGTATGTGTGTTTGATTTCTAACCAAAATTCAACATGTGTCTAATGTTGGAGCTGCCAACTAAATGTTTATAATGGATATGGGCATTAGATTTCCAACCAAAATTCAACATCTTTCTAATGTTGGCGCTGAATGTCAACTAAATGTTGTTTTTTATGGATGTGACTTGTTTTTCCAAACCAGAATTCAATGTTTGCACAGTGTAGGAGCTTGATATGACCAAATGTTGTTTTTCTCTGGATATGTACATTCAATTTGATCTAAATTCAATGTCTTTTTTTTCTTTTTTGATGTCAATCTGATTTTCATGTACAACTAGAACTTAACATCTATACATCATCCAATGTCTTTCTGGCCTCAAACTGACGTCCACTGCCTGCTGGGAAAGGAGCAAAGCAAAGTAACGAAGAGTTCCTCTGCATTTTGTGGAACTTGCTGCTTTTCCAAGATCCTGCTTTCCCAGTAATTCAAGAGCAGTGCATCTTTACCCATTAGCGAGATGGAAAAAGGCGTCCGGAGAACAGTGCGAAATGGGTGTAAAAGCACAAATGAACAGTGTGAATGGTGCGCGCTTGTTTCAGAGCCCACCTCCTCTTTGTACTTGTTGATGTAAAAATAGAGCTCATTGAGTGCGCTCAGCGTATTGAACTCGCTGCCATGGAGACGAGACTGCTCCACCAGATAGGCGTCCATGTCTTGATCGCTGATACTAGGCATCTTACTGATGTCTCTGTAGTACCTGGAAGAAAAACACACACACACACACACACACACACACACACACACTCTCAAGATCAATACTCCACTTATTACCAGCAATCAATGTGAATTTGCCAGCATGCGAAAATCAAACACAAGCTTATTGTGATTGCTGAACTATGCTGTAAACAGACACTCAGCGTCAACAGATACTAATAAAAAAAAAGAGATGATTGAGGCCTATTCTATAAAAAAGAGCAGTGGTATCCTCTGTAGATAAGGAATGTGGCTATGACTCACAAGACCATGGCTTCAGGCTTCCCACATGGCTGCACCATAATGCACTTTACCTTTACTTAAGTCAACCCTGTTACTGGTTAACCCTTTAAACTCTAAAGGTATTATATACTAAAGTATAATAAAGTCGCACTATGTGAGGACTGCTATTTTTTGCTCCTGGGGAACTGACGCATGCCAGGAGTTCTGTAATCTGGGCAGATCTATAAACTACACTCTATGGACAAAAATATTGGGACACCTGCTCATTTACTGTTTCTTATCAAATCAAGGGTATTACAGAGAGCTTATCCTGCTTTTGTTGGCGTAACAGTCCAGGAAAGGATTTCTTGATTTCTGGATTTTCAAGCGTTGCTGTGAGGATTTGATTGCTTTCAACGGCCAGCGTTAGTGAGGTCAGGAAGGCTAATTCTTCCACTGCTCCACAGCTTATTGAGCTCAATGCTGGAGGATTGCTCTAGCCCACATCAGGCATTAGGCAGCATGGTGCCAACAGGTTGATGTTCATCTGCTCGAGAGAGTCCTATTCTATTGGCAGAACTTCTCTACAAAGACTAGACAAGCTGTGTGTGTGTGTGCATTTGCACATCTGTGTCAGCAATGGGTACAACGTAAAGTAGCTGAATGCATTCATTAGAAAGTCCACAGACATTTAGACATGTAGTGTAGTTGAAAATAGCAGAGCAGTGAGTTTAATCATATGCATAAAGAGGCAGAGGGTCTTCCCTACCTCTCCACCCAGCTCTTGTAGTTGGGGATGTCTTTAGCATAAAGTAGTTTGTTGGAGGGCGAGTCTTTGCCCAGGCGATGCTCCGACGTCGAGCACGAGTCCATAAAGGTCTGAGCCACTACAGACAGACATGCATCTGTGATGCTGCTCTTATGGATGTCGAACACAAACTGAGGGTTCTTTATGACGTTCACCCAGAATCGCAAGGGCAGGCTGGAAGACAGACAGGAGAGACAGTGGAGAGAATGAATGCATTACATTATTTAGGTACATCTTTTTACAGGCCCTAAGTACAAGAAATCAGACCTTTGGAAAGCTTAAGCTGCTTAAATGACCAGGCTGAATTTTTCCCAGTGCATCTCTGACTGCTTGTAGCTTTACCTACTGTAGTTCTGCTCAGCAAGGCAAAACTGAAGCCTTGTGATACTAGTTTTGATATCTTAGCTGAACCCACTCTTTCAGTAGTATGTAGGGCATACTACCTACACCACATTTTACAGTTTTTATTCTAAAATAAGTGTGTTCTTAACTCTATAAGACCAGGTTCAGCTAGAATTTGTAATATATAGCACTGAAGGCTGCAATATGCAAACAACCACTCTAACCAATTCAGAACAAGGTTGATGTTTCACACCACTGATCTGATGCTGTTTGCTGGATCTCGTGACTGTCCTGATACTAGCAAAACTGCCCCTTTATCACAGAATGGCAACAATGGTTCATATTGGTTGGAGGGCTTGTTCACATATTGCAGCCTTCTATTTTGTCAGTATTTTAAAGACCAAAGCTGTGATACTGATTAAGAATTTTACCTGAACCTGGTCTCAAAGAGACGAGGCAAACCTCCAGTAGGCCGCCTGTAGTGGATGCTACCTACACCAAGTTTTACAGGTTTTTATTCTTCAACAAAAAGTGTTCTTAAGTAAAAAGCAATGAATATTAAAAGTAAATTATAAGAAACGTTGGAGCGGCACTTTCTGGTTCTAGTTCATGTAGAGTCATGTGGTGTCAATATACCTTAAAATATACTATAAACACACTGGTGAATCCATTGTTTTGACCAAATATCTGATGTTTGCTGGACCTTGTGACTGTTCTGACATCAGCAAAACAGAACTTTCAGAACGTGACCAATAAGCAAGTAAACACTGATACCACATTTACATTTACATTTATGGCATTTAGCTGACGCTCTTATCCAGAGCGACTTACAAGGTTACTCGTATTACAGAGGAGGGCCAATGTAGTGTTAGGAGTCTTGCCCAAGGACTCTTATTGGTGTAGCACAGCATAGTCATCCAGACCGGGAATCGAACCCCAGTCTCCCACATGGTGTGGTAGCTCACTGGCAGGTAGTGGTGTTATCTGTTGCACCACACCAACCCCCGAAGAATACCCACCAATATCACGAAGCCCTACATGTAACAGAGGGTCAGATGGTATAGCGCCGTGGTTAACTCCCACTGCTCTCTACACATCAAGAGTGGGTTTCAAGTCCATGCCCAGGCAAGAAGTCTATGCTGCGCCAATAAGAATCCTAACATTACATTCTCCTGCCTGTGAAAGTGCACGGAGGCTCACCAGTTGCTCTTCCAGGTGTGGCGCACATCTGGATCACTGATCTGTCTCTTGTCCGCCTGCTCGTCCAGAAAGTCAAACATGTACTTGATGGCCAGCGGGAGGGCGCTGCCACGGTGAGCCGTGCTGAACACCGTCTCAAACAGGTCGTCCACAAACTTCTGCAGAGTACCCTGATAACACAAGACACCACATTTTTTTTATTTAGTATATTACATGCAGGACACACACATACACTCACACACACACACTTAAAGATTGTCTGTACCAAACATGCTAATGTGGCTAAGAGTGACTGCATTTTCTTAATGCTAATTGGTAGCGGTCACCAAACCAGCTCTGACCCCATGGACTCCATAAGACCTCCTGGTTTACATACAGCCTGAATTATACACTATATGGACAAAAGTATTGGGACACCTGCTCTCCATTGTCTGAGGAAATCTTTCCACTCGATTTTCAAGGAGCATTGCTGTGAGGATTTGATTGCATTCAGTGACAAAAGGCTTAGTGAGGTCAGGATGTTGGATGATCACCGCCCCATCTTATCCTCAACTCATCCCAAAAGCATTGGATGGAGCACCACCATCATTCATGAGAACACAGTTCTTCCACTGCTCCACAGCTCAGTGCTGGGAGGCTTTATACCCCTTTGGCTCATGCCTGCCATTAGGCACAGGCATGGTGCCGATGGGTTCATGTTTATCTGCTCCAAAGAGTCCTATTCTATTGGCAGTACTTCTCTATAAGGACTAGACAAGCCATGTGTGTGCGCGCGCGGGTGTGCATCTGCAGATCCCCATCAACTAGAAGAGGTGTCCACAAACATTTGGACATATAGTGTTGCTGCTGTTCCTGATTGTGGAGAAAATAAATGTAAATGAATACCTTTGTTGCCAGGAGACGAGTGAGGTAAATCTCGGACACCATCTTGCTGCCGCGGTCGCCCTCGCGCTGGTCCGCGTGCTCGTGATTTTTCACCAGGTGCCACAGCTTGGTGCCCGTCTCCTGATCTGGGGTGATCATGGGCGCTCGAGACCGGAGGCTGTCCGGACTGCTGGAGGTCCTCAACAAACTCTCTGCGTCAAAACACAATAAACGAATATTACTACAAACAGATAAGAGGGGGCTCTCACTGTGCTCCTCCATGCACCTGCAGCCTAGGAAATTGCTGTCTGCTTTTATTGCCATTCTTCAGGGTTTAGGGGAAGACTGTTTATTGAGTGATTCTTCTTCACTGAGCATTACCGTGTCCAGAGAAACAACATGTACCAGAGCAGCTAAATTATTAAGCACAGAATAATGACCTTTCTTGTTGAAAAGCAGTTTAATAGCTTCTGTCCAGCAGATGGTTTAGCATGAGTCTGTTAGAATTGGGCGCTGTTCAGAGGATTACATAAGTGCACAGCTTGTGGAGCTAAATAACTCTGGACAAGCCTATGGACGTCAGTCCAATTACAGTCCAAAAGTATTAATAGAATATGTTGGAGGATACACTATGAATGTACTGTCTGTAGAGGCAAGACATAGAGCTGCCACTAACAATGTTTTTCTAATAATATCTACAGATATTCATTTTCCTCCATAAAATGATCTGTCTGTCTTAACAATTTCTCTTGGTTACGTATTTACTGAAAGTGCGAAGGTAGCAGACAGACGAGTACATCGATTTAATAACGAGAGCATTTAATGGCCACAAGAACAACAGACTTAAAAAGCTTCCCTACCAACAGTTAATCAAGGCTGGTTCATACCCACTGCAGACGCCAGGCCAAAGTGACAGGATTGGAGTGACAACGTGAGGTGGGAACGTTGAGCAGTGATGCCTGCACTAGGTATGAACCAGCCTGGCTTTGCCATTTCTGGCAGTCCCTCGTCTAGAATAGCGCCTGTGTGTTTTCTCGTCACCTTCCAAACATTGCCCAGTATACAAGCCAGCTTTTAGTTTCATGCTAATTTCAGATGATCTCATACTTTCGATGCCTTGGGTCTTTGTGAACTTGTAAAACCCCATTTTTTAACTTTTTTTTTTTTTTTTTAAACTGTAGCTTCAAATGGAGCGACTGGACCGGAGCGAGAAATGTCTGACCTCAAGTGTTTTAGAGACCTAAAAAGCTAAAGTCAAAGTTGTACATAATTAAAATGATCAGCGCTGATGTCATCGACTACGCCCACTAATCATGGCACCTCTAGCAAGAAGACACTTTAAAAGGTCCACTTAAAGACTGTGGCCTGGATTCCCACACCTACTATACATCAAGCCTAGACTACACTCCCAGGCCTTCAAATCTAGACCTTGAATCCAGTTTCCAGTCCTGGATGTTGGTCCTGCTGGAAGTTAAGGGGACATTTAATGTACCTGATTGGACACACAGTGTCAAACCTACCAAGGACTGAAAACTGGATTCAAGGTCCAGATCTGAAGACCTCTGTCCTGAAAGAACCTTGTGTGTAATAGAGATGCGTAATGGAGTGATGGATATGTAGACCTTCAGAAGATTCTTCACATCTCCACTGCAACCATGGTCCTATCGACAGTGGATCTTTATTTATAGGCGTGTTAATGGCGATTCACCATGGATACTGCAGTTCAGTCCAAGACTAGGCTTAATCCATGCCCACGAAACCAAACCACCCGTGTACCGTACTTAGAAACAGAGTGAAAACTCAATGGCACTGATCTGAAACCAGTTCTACTGTTTCTTCAACACAGTGGTTTGAGTTAAGCATCTGAACAAAGCCAGCTGATCCTGAATCAGTGTTAGAGAGCCGCTCGCATTTCAGACAGCATATGGCGGCTGGGAGAGGAAGAAGGCGAACAGTTTTGTGTGCTGGAAGGCGATCAGAGAGCACTGTGGCGCACCGTATCGGCTGAGGGAACGCGTGAACGTGAACGAGTTGGCGATGTTGTACGCAGACACTTGCTTCTGAACCAGAGCCACCACGGAGCCATCTGTCACCTGCGTGGAGGAAAAGCAGAAGAGAATCAGTAACTAATATGAGAGACATCTGTATCTATCGCACGAGGCTGCTCGCTCGAGAGTCTTTCAGAGGCTGTTCGGCATATCCATTAGCCGGCGGCGTGAGGAGAGGCCGTGGGCTTATTGAGCTTATTGAGTGCTCGTTGTTGTCTAACCTGGTAATGCGCCAGCGTGTTCAGTCGCTTCCAGTCGCTCTCGATCTTCGTGGTGACATCTTCGTCTTGAAGGATGATTCTGGTCAGCCGGCCCTGTCTCCATTCTGACAGAGAAAGGCTGTGTTTAGTTTTACCTGCTTTTTCATTATTTGATGCTCACCACCCCACCACATTACCGACTTCCCAACTCATTCCAAAAGTAGTGGATGGAGCACCATCATTCCAGAAAACACAGTTCTTCAATTGCTTGGGGCTTTATAGGGCCTGGGGTGCCAATAGGATGCTCCACAGAGTCCTAATCTATTTGTAGTACTTCTCTACAGGGAGTAGACAAGCTGTGTGTGTGCATTTACACAACAATATAGCTGAATGCCTTCATTATATGCATCTTATAGCTGTGTATAGGCGCAGCTTGTGTATATTATTAGAGCTTGTTTTGGCAAGAACCTGGTGATATTCAATATTGCGATACTATTTTATCAAATCAAACAGTGGGATCTGAAGACAGTACAACACTGCCATCTAGTGGCCGGGCTTTAAACACAACACAAAAGCAACCACTGTCTGTCTCCAAGCTTTACATGTAACCTATTTTCCTCCCCAAAAAACATATTGCAATACTTTACACACACACACACACACATATATATATATATATATATATATATATATATATATATATATATTTCCTAGACCTGGACTAGGTACTGTAGCCAATTACCCCAGTGCAAGCTGCACGTCTCTACCATTGCGTACAATCTTTAAGCTGTGTATAGCATGCGGCTATCAATCTAAATGGACACATGTACAGGCTCCAGAGGCCACAGTAGCTTCTATCGCTACTGTTTTGACCATGCTGATGTTTGATAGTCCAGGACTGAAGTTGCTGGTGCTGGTGTTCTGTGAACGCACCCAGATCCATGTCGTCAGCCTGTGGTCTCTGCGAGTAGGGAATGCCTTTATAAACAGCGTCCAGCAGCTTGTCCTTCACCTGGGTCACTGTGTCACAGTTCAGCACCTTCACCGGAACCTCTGTACCTGCCTCGCCCTCCGGAGGAATACACATCAGAGTCTGTGAGAGAGAGAAAGAGGAGAATGAGGGAGGTAGGGAGGGAGAAAGAGGGGAGAAAGGGGAGAACGAGGGAGGGTGGAGGGAGAAAGAGATAGAGGAGAAAAATAGAGGGAGAAAAAGGAGAGAGATTGATAGGGAGAGGGAGAAAAGATGAAAATTAAGAGAGAGGAAAAAGTTAGGAAAGAAAGTGAGCGGGCGAGAGAGAGAGAGAGAGAGAGAGAGAGAGAAATAAACGATCAAGTGAAAGTTAGAGAGAGGTAGAGAAGTGGTGGAGGGAAGAGGGAGGGGCAGAAATAGGAGAGATTGACAGATTGAAAGGGAAGGGGAGGTACGGGTGGTGGAATAATGGGTGGAGGGAGGGGCGAGAGAGAGAGAGAGAAAGAGAGAGAGAGAAAGAGACAGAGAGAGAGACACTTATTAGTAATAAAAAAGCAAAAACAAACACATTATGAGAAGTGATGAGATAAATGGCAAAATGCATTCATCCCTGGCATCATTACCAAGCATCTCCTTAGACATAAGTCACTGATACACACACACACACACACACACACACACACACTCTGTTTATGTGGGAAGTCTAGACAGTGATGCGTGCTCGGGTGTCATACATTTCCATTAGAAGGTGGAGGCGTCTCTATAGATTTGGAGGGCGATCTGCCCGGTCGGCCCCTCCTCGATCAATCCGACGCTCTTTCACGCTTCGGCCCGATTGATCAACACAGCGATATAAACATTAAGCGTGATGTCACCGCTGAAGACTCCATCTGCTGCCACGCGCCGGGCAGAGCAGAACAGATGGAGAGGCTTTTAGGAAACAGTCGCAGATCGATTTAAAAAATGGAAGAGAGCATTGACCTGCTGGCCATCACACACTGCAGGTAAAACAGGGGTCTGAAAACTGAACCAGGCACTCCTGATCACACCACCACTTTCCGCATCCCAGCCCCAGCCTTCAGAACGGAGCGTGCATTAGACTGGACCGCTGTCAGGGTGAAGGAGCGGGGGGCATTAACACCCAGACACTGGCTCTGCATGCAGAAATCCAATGGATCCACTTTCAACTTTCATCCTGTGGAAAGTGACATAAACTAGGTGTCCAAATGTTTGTGAACAGCCCTTCTGATAAATACATTTAGCTACTTTAAGCTGCACCCATTGCTGATACAGATGTGCAAATGCACACATACACAGCTAGTCTAGTCTTGTCTTGTCTAGTAGAGAAGCACTGCCAACAGAGCAGGACTCGTGTTCTCTGGAATGAATGATGGAGCCTCCATCCAATACTTTTAGGATGAGCTGAGGAAATGAGGATGATAAGGTGGGGTGGTGATCACTAACCTCACTAACGCTTATGCCACTGAATGCAATCAAATTCTCACAGCAATCCTCAAACCACAATCTAGTAGAAAACCTTCTTCCCTGGACAGCCGAGACGATTACTCCAACAGATGCAGGATCAACCTGCTTTTTAACACCCCTGATTTCAGAAAAGACGATGAATGAGCCGGTGTCCCGATACTTTTGTCCATTTGGATGTATCCACTGTCACAGGTTTACCCCAGGTCAAACTCCAATAACGAAGCTGCTGCTGATTGTGGAACTCTAAGCATCTTGATTTCATGAGTGTGTTCACACAATGATATCGGCACGTGTGAATTCGTCGGAGGACCCTGAGAGCATCACACTGGAATGGTTCAGGCGGGCCGTGTTAATCAGGTCATTACGACAGTGCACCTGGCACTCTCAACATCTGCAACTAGGAACCCTCACTGATCATTAGCTAAAGGCTATTCCAGCTCTCCTCTGGGCCTCTACTTGATGCACACTCACACTCCTCAGGACGTTGTGATTAAAACCCAATTACACAACACATTACAGAGTCCTCACGGAGCTGGAGAGGGGATATGTTAGAATGGGTGTCTGGAGCGAGGTTTGGTTCAACCTTAGCACTGCCACACAACCTTCCAATTAATTTAACTGAATTAAGAGCTCATTATTAGCTTGGTTGTCCACCAGAGATGTTAAGATGATAGAACTGACTCGAGCTGCTTTATAATTGTCATTTTATTGTAGAATAGTGGGCAACAGCACTGCTTTCCCCAGGGCAGGCTAGGGTTCGACTCCCTGGCTGGTCAAACACACCACTCTAACACTAATAAGAGTCCCTGGGCAATGTCCGCCATGTTGTCAAATTCGCAACCAGAGTGGTGCCAGACTCACCTACTCATTTGGTAGACCTGCTCCCTTCTCCTAGACCAAGCCTTTGTGTCTCAGACCGCCTTCAGTGAGCTTACAGCGCAGAAGCAGAGCGGATTTTCCCCCTGGATTCCCAGTTCGTCCGGTAAGTGGAATGTCTCAACAGTAAAAGTGCAGCTCATGTAAGTTCCACTACAACTACTGCTCCATGTAATGAACAGAAAGGGTGCCAAGGGTCCTGCAGATGACCAGCCTCATCACTGTAACCCAGAGTGTACCAGTTCACCCTCACACATCTCAAACACGGTTCTTTTTGGAACCAGTGGTTAAAAGAATCATCTGAAGCACCTTGATTTTTCAGAGGGTACCCAATTCTAAAGTGATGCTGATCCAAGACCAGCCTCTGACCCTCATACCCTACTGAATCTGATTCTGTGAACAGTTGGTAGCCGTCCTCTGGGCCTTGACCTTTACTGTGAGTCCCTGAGGACCGTGTCTTTAAGAGTAACCACTAAGACATCTGCATGACTGCTGTGTCTATTGATTGCTTTAGGCTGATCCGTGCTGAATACACTGCCTCTGAAAGGCTACTGCTCTCCTGTGGCTTTAACTGGGACACTGGGACCGTAAAGGAGAATTAAGGGCACTTATGGTAATGAACACCATGGTATTTTATTAGCCCTCTGGTGAAATGAGGTGAAAAAGGAGGTGTACAAATAAATTCAATCGTAAAATTAGAAGCTTGAACCATGTGGAGCTTTACACTATCGTAAACCGTGTGACATCATTATTAGCACTCTGATATTAGTGATATTTGTGATGTCATAATGACAGGTTGTAATCACAAGGTCATAATCACCATTACACAAATACAACTGAATCAAAACACATCCTCCCCTTTTGAGAACTGAGTTTTTCAGTATTCCTTAGTATGTCTTAGCATTTCTGGTTCTGGAATGCAAGACACTATTTTAAGCACTATTGTGACATCGTGTTTGTGATGTCATAATGATGTTTTTAATAACAGTAGGTTTTGAAGTGTAAGGCTGTTTTGGGACACTGTCCATCATAAAATGCGCTATACAAATAAAACGGCATTAAACATGTACGTCCCCTCGAGGATTGAGGTTTTCAGAACGGCTCAGTGTGGTTCTGAAATGTAATATATGTTGTTAGGCACTATCATCACATCACTAATATAATTCTGGGGGGGGGGTAATAATATGATGTAATAATGATGGGTTCTATAAAATGCACAATATAAATAAAACTGAATTAAACATGGGCATCCCTTTGAGGGTTGAGTTTCTCAGAACGTGCGGTTCTAGACATTTCAATGTGGTTCTGGAATGTACTACAATATAGTTATGCACCATGGTGACATGGTTTGGACACTGGGTTAATGATGTCAGAATGGATTGTGATTACAGTAGGACTCTGATTTCTGTAAGGCTGCTTCGGGACAATGTCCATCATTAACAGTGCCATGAAAAATAAAAATGAATTAAACATGTGAGGGTTGATTTGTTCCAGAAAGCGCTGTTCTAGAAGTCTCAGTGTGGTTCTAGACTGTACTACAGTGTGGTTAAGCACTATTGTGACATTATTATGTTTAGCATGTCACAATGAGGGGTTGTAACCACAATAGGACTCGGACAAACAGCGCTATACAAATTAAACTGAATTAAACACGTACGTCTCTTTAAGGCTTGAGTTTTCCGAATGTAGAAATGGTTCTAGAATGATCAGTATGGTTCTAGAATGTAGCACACTGTTGTTAAGCACTACTGTCACATCATTAATAGAACTCTGGCTTGTTCTTATGAAGAATAAAGAATAATGGGTTCTAATTACAGTGTCATTACAGTGTAAATTTGCTATACAAACAAAACTGAATTAACGCATGAGTTTTCCAGAATGTGCAGTTCTAGACATTTCAGTGGGGTTCTAGAATGTAATACAGTATAGTAAGGTGGCATGGTTTTGATGTTATAATGGGTTATGATTACAGTAGGAGTCTGCATACAGTAGAATACTGCACTAAGACGTACAGAATGCAGGGTTCTAGAATGATCACTGTGTCTGGGTCTACAATGAAACACACTGTTGTTAGGCCCTATTGTCACATCACAACAGTTCATTATGTTGTAATAATGATGGGTTCTAATCACAAGGACATAAAATGCACACAATATAAATAAAACCAAATTAAACGTGTGTCTCTTTGAGGATTGAGTTTTTCAGAAAGCGCTGTTCTAGACGTCTCAGGGTGGTTCTAGAATGTAATACACTATAGTGAAGCACAATAGTGACATTCGGGGGGGAATGATGGGTTCTAATCTTAATATCATAAAATTCGCTATACAAATAAAATTGAACTAAACACGTGAGAGGATTGAGCTTTTCAGAAAGCGCTGTTCTAGACGTCTCTGTGGTTCTAGACTGTAATACAGTGTGGTTAAGCACCATTGTGACATCACTGTGTTTATGATGTCATAATGAGGGGTTGTAATCACAGTAGGAATGAGATTTCTATAAGACGTTACGTTTTTAAGGAATTAAACATTTCCGACTTTGAAAGACTTGCTATGTGGAAAAGTCCCCACTGCTTTGTTCTGCCTCCCCCCCCCCCCCCCCACACACACACACACACATCCACCCAGCCCCTTCTCTCTTTATTCACAACATGGCCTGGCCTCATCTGTCTGATTGGCATTTGAGCTCTGAGGACCGTATATATTTCAGAGGCTGCGGAGGAGCCGAAACCTTAGTAACTCATCTATCATAACCAGGGGAAGGCGAGCGACAGGCGGCGAGTGCAGAATAATAGTGAGGTTGGCGATACGCGCTGCACTTTAAGCTAACGCTCCTCGGCTGAATGTCAGAGGCAGCAAACTGCACAGCCCCTCCCACCCCTACCCAGACCACTCGTACACAGGCTGATCGATGGCCGGCTTGATTAGCAGCACGTTCTAATAACTTTGTGAGAGAAATCGTTTGCTCCCTGTTTGCCCGGCTGTTTGGGCGTTGTGTTTATTTACTGAGCTGAAGTTAAACACCTGGCTCCCACCAGTGCTCCTCAGTGGAGCTGCAGGGAGGGGTGAGGTTCTGGTGGGAAATGGCAGGGGGGATTACGGGATGGGAGTGAGCCGAGGGGACACTGACCAGCTGCTTATAGTCGATCTGCTGTCGGATGAGCTTGTCTTCGCTGAGGGAGTAGCGCGCCTCTCCGGTGATCGCGTCGATAGGCCCCTTCTCCATCTGCTGCTTTATAGCACAGTACAGCATGAACAGAGGCTCTCCCGCACATTCCTGTAGACACAGAGAGAGAGAGAGAGACACACACACACAATTAGAGGACGAGTGAGAGAGAGAGAGAAAAAGAGAGAGAAAATAAATGAAATAAAAGTAGAGAGACAGAAGAGATGGAAAATAAAAAAAGGAAGGAGAGAGAGAGGAAAGGAGGCAGAGAGAGAGAGAGAGAGAGAGAGAGAGTGGGAAAAGAGAGAAATAGAGAGAGAAAAAGATAAAAAGGGGGGAGAAAGAGAGCGAGAGAGAAAGAAGGAATGAGAGAAAATGAGCGAGTGAGTTAGGGACAGTAAAAGAGAGAGATAAAGTGAATGAGATGATTTCAGAGAGAGGGAGAGAGAGAGAGCTGAGATAGTGAGGAAGAAAAAATTAACGTGAGAACAGAAAAGAGAAGGAAGGAGAGACAAAAGAGAGAAAGACAGAGCGAGAGAGCAAAAGAGAGAAAGAGAGAGATGCATGACATACAAAGGGAGAGCAGAAAGAGAGACAGTAAAAGAGAGTGGAGAGAGAGTGAGGAGCGCAAACAGAGAAAAGAGGGAAAGAGAGAGAGCAATGTAGAATGAGCGAGTGAAAGAAAATTAGATGGAGAGAGGGGATTAGCAGGAATGAGAGAGAATAAGCGAGTGAGTGAGGGACAGTAAGAGAGAGAGAGAGAGAAAGAGAGAGAGAGAGAAAGAGATTTAGAATGATATAGATCAGGAGAGAGAAGCAATGAGAGAGAGAGAGGTAAGAGCATAATTGGGAGGTTTTAACCACCGTCCCCTCCCCCTCATCAGGAACCCACTTAAGGATTTTGTTCTAACAAGCAAAGCCCCCAAACAGCGACCAGGACTCAGGCAAATCTGTCATCTCCCTCTTACAGAATGCATTAAAACAGCTGTGTGGCCTTTACCAGAGCACTGCATCCATCCACGCAGTCATGATTGACAGAGGGGGGGGGGGAGCACAAGAGGGGCGAGATACAGGTACAAAAAGCATGTGAGAGAGAGGGGGAGAGAGAGAGAGAGCAGTACAGTGATGGTGACTATGAGAAAGAGAAAGGCAAGTGACTCTAGATGCCCAATCACATTCTTTTTGAGATGGCATTTGCGAGGAGCGAAGAACTCGCCAATTATCCACTTAAAAGCTATTGATGACTAAGCAGCGATACTGAGGGAAGGCCATTATTTAGTCCTTAGCCAAGATCAGCTTGACATTATTAATTACAGCCTGACATTCTGATTCTCGCTCTGCTACACGAGCGAGCGAGAGAGAGAGCGAGAGAGAGAAGAAAGAAGGAAAAAATAGGAGAACTCAGACCCAGCAAACCTTCTCTAATGAGCACCATCTACAAACACCTTCACAAAGCTGAACCTCGCATCTCTACGGCTCTCATGAGAAATCTTTACACACCCATTTAAAATAAATAAATAAATTAAAAAAACAAGCCACCGTGACTAATATCGGCATCATGTGCAGTTTTGTTTACGCGGCTTTATTCTGGCACCGAGGCGTCCCCGATACCAGCCTCCAGAAGGCCGTATCTCTGAGGAGCAGTGCTGGAGGATAGATGTACGTGGCGGGGCTTTTTGCGATTGAGTCTTAAGTAAGCTTGTGGAAGCATTTCGGAGTAATTACTCCTGGAGGCCGGAGCGGTGGCCAAAACACTTTAACATCTGCGCTGATGGGACTTAAATACGCTTGGCGGCCAGCCAGGGCTGCATTCCGAGGGGGCACTTCCATCCCGGAGCGCACAATAGGCCCGATGTTGCCCGGGCCGCCTGAGGAGGAGCGCTGCCGCGGCGTGCAGGCGCATGGGTCGCGGCTTTGCTGCGAGGTCTGGGGCCACCTGACAGGATGTGGGTTTGAGAGAGTGCCCCGCTGGCCTCCGAGGGCTCGTTTCAGGCTTGAGCTGCAACCGTGGCGTTCCTGAGGCTGGGCCTGAGCGAGATTTATAACACCTCGGCCATGAGTCACCACGTCAACTGCGTTAGCGCAGCCAAATCTCCACTTACAAATCAAACAGGGAGCTATAGCTAGACAGCCTGGAGATATGCAGGCGAAGAGAGCTGGGCACGCCGTTTGACTTGAGGTCTATTTGTGGTAAATAAAGCTGAGTTTAAGCGATACCTCAGTGGAAAGGTTGATCAGCCCTGCCTGGTGGCTGATGTTTGCTCCTTGAATTAAGGCATAGCTAAAACAAGCGGTAGATCACCGGAGACCTGAATTTTGGCTCTACTTTAGGCCATGTTTCTAGATCACAGTATATCATACAGGGTAAAATACCACATGAGCAAGTCCAAATTTCAAAGACCAATTACCCAATCCTCATTCCTGTAAACTCCCTTTCACTAGCAATGCCCCAAACACGAGGAGGAGTTTGAAGACTAGCACATGCCTCCTCCGAGACGTGAACCCAACCCTTACCTCTTTTCAAAATGAGGAAGGAGAGCACGGCCCCCCCAGCTCTGATACAACAGCTAACAGACACCTGCACTGACCAACATCACACTAGGAGTGCCATCAACCCACCCCTGAAACTCCGCATAGCCCATCACAGGCATTTAGTGGCCATTGAAAAGTATTACCAATTTAACATGAGCCATGCCCAATGCCACATGACTGACAGTGGGGTATAAGGCCCTGCAGTACTGAGCTGTGCAGCAGTGGAACTGACTGACTAGAATGCTGGAGCTCCAGCCAACACCTCTGGGATAGGTTTTTTAATCTATAACAAATCATCCATTCTCAGTTCTTGACCTTACTAATGCTCTCATGGCCAAATGCCATCAAATCCTCACTGTGGTTTAGAAGAGTAGAAGCTAGTTCCTGCAGCAAAGGGAAAACAAACTCCCTGTTATCACCCTCGATTTCAAAAGCAACTCTGGAAGAGCAGGCGTCTATAAACTTTTGGCATGGCATATATTTCAATGGAATTTCCTTATTTTTCAATGTCATATATTATATTTGGAACCCACTACAGCTGAATTATGGGTAGAAATACTAAGATAAACTACCAGCTTCTACTGAGGGGAAAAGCATTTGCTAATAATTGGAAGAAATTGACATCATGTAACACCACAGAAGCTAATAGCAATTAATAGACTTGAATACAAAAGTACTGTACTCCTTTGATCATAGACGACCCTTGCTGATATTATTTTTATTATTATTTTATTATTATTTTATATTATTATTGTTACTATTTTATTAATAAAATTTATTTTTGCTCTCAATATTAGCATTATTATCTTCTTGCTTAATGCTACCTGTGCATATTTCGGAAAAGACAAACAAACGTAAGGTAATAAAAAAAAAAGGTTTATATAGTTATATATAATATTTAATATTTCATCCAAACTTCATCAGATGTGTTCTCACCACCCAAAACCAACAAAACCTCAGCATCAACTGAAGAAGCAAATTCTGGACACCCAGCATGTCTCGGCTGATTGACCACATCTGGGGTACTGAGCTTCTCCTTATATGTGCTTTTTCATGGAACAGTCCCTACAAGCCAGAAAATCCATCACTGCCACAAACCTTGAGGAAGCGATGCAGGAGGAACGTGAACCAGTTGGTGAGCATCTTCTCTGCCACAGATTCGGTTCTGCAAGAGAGAAACACAAGCTGCTCCAGTAATGAGCCACACAAAGCCGTTCCATTACGCAGCACTATATCTACGGCAGAGTGATGCCATACCGTCGGAGCAGAAGCTTGGGATGGTTCCGGTTCTCCAGGTTCTTCTCGATGAGGTCGGCCAGGAGCTGCTTCAGCACCACAGTGGCGTACTCCATCCTGCCCTGCAGCGCCGCCATGAGGAGGGAGGCTACGTTGCCGCGGTCGCGCATGGAGAAAGACCTCTGAGCCTCCAGCGTGTGGATGAAGTTCAGCAGGAACATCTTGTTGTGCAGCAGCTGGCTGAAGAGGCGCAAGGCCTTCTCCACGTTCGCTGGAGACTGGAGAGAAGGATGGGTGAGCGAGCGGAAGAAAGAGAGAGAGAGAGAGAGAGAGAAGGAGAAAGCGGTCGTGTTAAACAGTGGAGGAGTGAAGAATCGTAGTGTCGCACTGTGGTGCTTGCTGTAAAAGGCGGTGGGGTGAATGAAGCTGCTGAGAACAATGGCAAGAGTGAGTATGGCATTTTTCGCCTGACTGGCGGCTGTAGAATCTCTGCCGGCGCACAAAAAATGGCATTGTTGAAGGACTTGTTCTTTCCTGCTGACTATTTTCAAAACATTTTATTTTTTTCAGAAGGCACGTCTCGAGACGGCTATTCCACGGGGGCCTTGTGGGGCTGCCGATTTCTGTGTGTGTGTGTGAGTGAGTGAGCGCCGGAGGTTTTAATTAAAAAAGCGTGCGGAGAGCGGCGCGTTTGCTCTGAAGTACACTACTGAGACAGCGCTAGTGTTGTGCTGCAGCTTAGGGGAGCTTTTTAAAGCACATCCACCAGCCTTTTTTTCACCCCCTCCTTCTTCTTGTTTGGCAGCAGGATTAAAAGAAGACGAAGGGGAGGGAGGTGGGGGGGGTCGCAGTTCTGGCAACCTACTTACTGCACATCTAAGTGTCAGACAACACCTGGGGACAGACAGACACAGTGAAGTGAAGCAGAGATCTGCTGCTCTGGAGTCAGGGTCTCTTACGTCAAGCTCCTTGAGAACTGGGTGCTCCTCAATGCCAGGGAACATCACCCTCATGGTGTAGGTTCGGTACTCCAGGAAGGGGATCTTCACGCCGTCCATGTCGTTGGTCAGCTCTTGGATGTCTGTCTGCAGTTCGGCGAAGGCTGGAGGAGAAAGAGGAGGAGGAGGAGGAGGTCAAAAGTGCAGGTCAGGCTGAGGCTTAACGTAGACTGAACGGTTCAGTAGTAGGATTCTGAGCTTTCAGGCATTGAAAGAAACCCACCCCCTGACCCACTGACATCACTGACCGTCTTACCATAATAATCATAATAATAATAATAATGACAATTAGGATTAATGTAAGATGCCCGTTATATTACTTGACATACAGTATACACAAATGTGCCCACACACATACATCTTGTCTAGTCCCTATAGAGAAGTACTGCCAATAGAACAGGATCAGCAAGAACATATTGGCACCATGCCTAATGCCAGGCGTGGGCTAGAGGGGTTAAGAACCCCTGAGCACTGAGCTGTGGAACAGTGGAAGTGTTTTCTAGCATGATGGAGCTTTATCCAGTACTTATGGACACCTACATAAGCCTTTTATATAAATTGACATTAATCAACAAAAACATGTATAGACGGTTATTCTAATACGCACCCATTCTCATAAAATCTGAGAAACAGAAAATATATTGCCAAGTGTGGCCGAATACGCCCATCATACAGATCATAAAGGATTTGACATTTAGTTCTTCATTTAGTAGTTATATATATATATACACACACACACACACATATACACACAATTTTGACAGTTTTCTATCGTATACTATTAAATATGTTAGATTCCAGCCATATACACCCCCTTTCATATAAGTTGGCATCCAGTGGTCACATATATTTCAATATGTAGACTATCAGTGAATTCCATACACTCCAATATATATATATATATATATATATATATATATATATATATATATATATATATATATATCTTGCCATATTTTTTGCCAGGATTTCTGTATGGGTGCCTCTGTGAATTCTGCGGGCATTTCACCTCAGAAAGTGTTATGACAGTGCTTGCTGGGGTACCAGTGGGTTTCTATCAGTTTACATAGGTGTAGTGCAGCGCTATGAACACTGGCCTTCAGAATAGTAAATGCTAAGGGCATAAATCTCTCCCAATGATTCAACTGGGTTACGATTCTTTAACAAATGATTGACATAATCTTCAAGTTTTGAAGTCACTCGGATTGATAGTGGTCAGTCTACAGTATTCTCAATTTGTTCATTTCTGGATTTACATGAACATAGCCCAGTTCGTTAGTATTTTGGACCAACACCGCGAGTGCACACTTAAATGAACCTTATTTAAGTCAGTTTTAATCAATTCTTACATTCTACACTTGTTGGATTTGTCATGGGGTTAATGCATGGTGCTGCATTTTAAACCGTAGTAAACACAGACTAAACTCCCCTAAACAGACAGAAGCGTTTCCTTATTGCTGGTTTAAATGAGTGCATCTTCAGCGCTGCTCTGCGGCAGCCTAAGCTACATAGCAGATCCCTCTAAACCCACGAATAAAACCAGCTTCAAAGGATGAGGACATTATGACGCCATGACCCAGTTCAATCGCTCCACAAAGACTGCGTCAAGCCCTGCATCAAGGCCTGCTGCATTACACACACACACACACACACACACACACACACACACACACACACACACACACCCTGATGCTGGCTGTTATGAAACAACCGCAGTGTGGTAAAGATGTGAAGGGGTGGAAGACACTGAGAAAAGAGCGCAGCGTGAATTCGAGTGTATGCTAAAACCTTCATGTACGTCTCAATGGCCGAAGAAGCTCTCGCACCCAGCCCGAGGCAGCGGGAACTGGAGCAGATGAAGCAGATAACTGAACAGCTTTGAAAACAGCCAAGAATAGTGGATAAGAACTGGGTTCAGGCTTTGTCGTTGCATTAAAACATTAGCAGCCAATTAAAAAGCTTTTAACTCCCCATCATGCCTGACAGCTTGGCACTCAGAGGGTGATACTGTAACTACGCGATCCATGAACACTCCAGCAAGCAGCTCGAGATGTGTCTACACATCATATTTACATTTAATACTTTTGTCCAAACTGGTTTATGGTTCCTTATATTTTGGGCTGCTGATGGCAGGAATCCTGGCAAGATGAACATGGACCAAACTCAACATCTCCAGAGCTTCAGGCTATGGGCTGTGTTTAGATAGTAATGATGCAAGGGCATAAATACGTTTCTTTTTTTTTACTGAATATGATTTTTCGGAGGTGTGTGAACACAAAAATCTGTGTTTTCTAAATTAGATTTGAGCCACTATATATATATATATATATATATATATATATATATATATATATATATATATATATATATATATATAAACCTGGACTGCATCCACCAGATTACATGATGGGGTGATTCATGCCCCAATTACCCTGTTGAAAAAAAAAACCCTTCAGCCTAGAGCTGGGCAATATGACTCATATTGTTTTTTATCGTATCGTGATAAATATTGTTATTGTGATAACAGTAAGCTTTTCTAAGCGTATGGAGGATACTGTTAGTGCTCAATTAACACTGATCAGCTGCAGGTTTCATTACTAACAGTGTAATTAGACTGGGTTAATTAGATGAAGAGCAGATGATGTCGAGTATAAATGACTGTATTCAGTACAGGACAGGATGTGAACAGTAGTTTTAAGAATCTGTTGCTACTGATGTATTCAGTCTGTAATTACATGTATTGTGAAAAAAGTAAATATTGTGATATAGTATTTTTACCATATTGTACAGTCCTACTCCAGCCTGGCCAGCTTAATCTAGTCATGTTGGTCAAACTGGTCAGGCTGGTCAGCACTTAACCAGCCCCTCAAAAAGCACTTTTTTATGCTCTCATTGTGAAGCTCTGGAAACTCGGAAATGTTCATGCATGCATGCAGAAGTTTACACATCTGACCATCTTTCTTGTGTTTAATGGTCATTTAGGTTGGATGGTTTTAGCTGGTCTTCAAGCATAACCAACCTGACCAAGCTGGTTGACCAGCATTATCAGTATGACTGGCACAACCACATTGGTCCACCAACCTGACCAAGAGCTTGACCAACAAGTTTTACCATACTAGCCCACCACTTTCACCAGCTTGATGATAACCTTGGTCAGGTTGGTGATGCTGATAGACCAGTTAGTCCAATGACCCTTAAAACAAGCTTAGACCACCCAAATCCAGCACAACATGGTCTGGAGCTGTTTGTTTTTTTTGGCAGCATATGAACAGATGTGTAAATCCTGCAACAGCTGCATGCACACATGAAGATTTCCATATTTCAAGAACTTCACAATAAGAGCATTAAAAAATGTTGGGGAATGAGGGGAACCAGGATTTACACTGTATGCTCACCTTCCTTGCACTCCAGCGCCACCCTGGACTCCAGGTTGTCCATCTGGAGCTGCAGGCGCTTGAGTGTGCGATCAGCATCCCTCGTCTTCCTCTTGTAGGCTATGAGCACGGCGATGATCGCGATGAGGAGCACGCCACCACCTGCTCCAATCCCAATGATCGCAGGAAGGGTCAGTGTGCTGTCAGAGTAGATGTGGAGAGTGCCAGGGGAGTACTCCAACCCACCAACCAAAATCTACACACACACACACACACACACAAAGAGAAAGAAATCATTATTAGTAGTTTTTAAGAGATTCCAGCCCTAAAAGCAATTAAGCTGGGCAATATGTGAAGTTGTTAAAAACCATTGTGCAGTTCATGGAATAATCTTTCACCATTAAGTTGCTTAGCAACCATTACCTACTGTTAACAAGCTAGACCGGCAGTATTTATTATTAAGCAATCCTTAATAATAAATAATCTATAAAAAAAAATGCTGCATTTGATCTCATTGTATTTTGTCGCTGTTTTCTAGAAGCAATAAGCTGCTGTTGGACGTGATGTGAAGCTTTAATAGCTAAGAGTTTCCTATTATGTCCTCTAGCACAAATCTCCGGCCCTCCTGCGCTGAGACCCTGCTGGCATTGGTGCCTCATAATGCTCCTGAACCTCTGATTGGCTGAGGGAGAAAGCACTCTGCTCTCCCCTACCAGTAATCAGCTCCTAATTGGAAGAGTAGAGTGAGAAGCCTGCAGCCGCCCAGCTGAGTCCCGCAAGACCAGAGTGCTGCACTTGTCTCTAGTGGGCTTGTTTCACACAGCTACACTTACTGTACAAAACAGCATTTAAAGCCCACCACCAGAAGTGCCGATCCGGAAGAGTCCTGGCATAAAGGTGTGGAGTTGAGGATGAGTTGGGGATGAGGTGAGGCGTTGGGGATGAGGTGGGGCGTTGGGGATGAGGTGGGGATGAGGTGAGGCATTGGGGATGAGGTGTGGCATTGGGGATGAGGTGTGGAGTTGGGGATGAGGTGTGGAGTTGGGGATGAGGTGTGGAATTGGGGATGAGGTGTGGAATTGGGGATGAGGTGTGGAATTGGGGATGAGGTGTTTGTTTTTAAATAGCCTTGATTTCAAAAGAAACAATGAATGAGTAGGTGTCCCAATACTTTTGTCCATATAATATATCTGGTCAACAGTCTGGAATTGGAGTACACATACGAAGACATGGACCAAACTACACAGACCAGTCAGAGCAAGAAGCTCTGAGGCATTTTCCCCTCATCTTACTAAACGATTGGCCATGAAAAGGTTAAGAAAACCCATTTTACCATCGATTGAAGCTCTCCAGTGCAATAATCCTTCCAAAGACATTCAAAAGCTTTCCCAAAAGCTGAAAAATGCCATAGTTTTCAAATGTGCTCGAGTCTGTCTGGCTGTGAGAACTGCTGAGTAGTGGAACTGCATGCTAGGCTCTACATTTTCTCTTTAGCTCGCCTGCATTAAGAGTTCTGCCCTTTGAACGCAGCCATGCGAGCACCAGCGTACAGCCCACACTGATAACTAGCCTGCGCGGATTCTCCTAATAACTGCTTTTTTGTAATCCAGCCCAAATGTACACCGCCAGCACCAGCGCTGGGATCCAGGAGCATTATAATCGATGGCAGGCTGTTAAAAACACCACGAGGGGGGCTGCACTAATAATCAGCTTACTGTGTGGCACAATATTTTACTGCCCGCTACAAATATCTGTTATTTAATGCGTTTTGCAGACAGCGAGATTTTATGCTGCGGAGAGCTCAATTATTCTGTTGTCTAAATGATATTGCAGGAGGGGTTACGAGGCCAGCTGCAGCAATGGCTGACATTCTTTCACTAGGGCCTATTACTGAAAAGCTGCCAGTTATGCGCAGGCCTACGCAGCAGGGCCTATGCTAGATGCCATTCCTTAAAACACTCGCCTAACTATACTGAGGCCCCCCCCCTCCCCCAACCCCGCCGCCGCCAAAACAGCTCTGACCTATTAAAACATGAACTCCACAAGACCTCTGTAGGTGTCCCGCAGTATCCGGCATCAAGACATTAGCAGCAGAGCCTTAAGTCCTGCAAGTTGTGAGGTGGAGCCTCCATGGATCACATCAATGACCCTTAGGCACTCATGACCCTGTCACTCGCTGGTTCACTGGTTGTCTTTTCTTGGAGCGCTTTTGGTAGGCCCTGACCACTGCATACCAGGAACACCCCACAAGACCTAGACATCACTGTTTGGCTTTTGTCAAAGTCACCAGTCAGTGGTTTTAATGTTATGGCTGATTGTACATACTGAGTCGCCTCACAGACCGGTACGGCGCAGTTGCTGCACTGTGTACTTCTCTCAACCTTTCATCTCAGCAAACTGACAAATCCCAGTTCTGGGGCTTTTCCGGGATTTTCCGGAGAAAGGCCACACGGCCAAAACTTTGGGAATACAAGCAGCCCTTTTCATTTTGTAGTGCACCACTCCACCCTCCACCCCAGACTACTTCAAAAACTAAAAAAATAAAAAATTAAATAAAAAACTATAAAGGCACAGTGGCGCAGGTGTGAGCATAACGAAACTACGAGCAGAGGGTAGTGGAAAGCTGCTTAGAGGGAGTGAGAGCGCGAGAGCGTGAGAGCGAGCCAGACTGCAGCGCACTTACACTGAACCTAGCCTTTACCTAGTCGCACACCAATTAGGCGTGGCGTCATGCCGTCTGTCTTAACGAGTTTCACCTTTCCACCGCTGCCTCAGCCCTGCATGGCTGCATGAATTATTGAGGACGGGGAATAGAGAGGAACAAAGGGAAGCCCACAGAGCTGTCGATATGTGTCAGGTCATTAGCCGACTGATTCCAGCGCACTCTCACACTCTCTCTCTCGCGCACTCCCTCGCTCTCTCCCCCTGCATCCCTCTGTTCTTGCTCCTGTCACACCCTCTGTACCTCTCCCCCTCTCCCCTCTTCACACTCCCTCGCTCTCCTCCATCCTTCTGCTCCTGCTTCCCTCTCGTACTGTTTCTACTGCTCCCTCCCTCTCTCTCTCTTTCTATTTAAATACATATATACAGTGTACATCCGCCCGTCCCACCAAACACCCCCCCCCTGCCTTTCTTTCCTCCTAGCAATAAAATGATGGATAAAATTCAGTGTATATAATATTCATGCTTCAGCATGGCTGTTTTTTTTGTTTTTTTTGGATGTGGCCTTATTTTTAGATATCAGTGAGTCATACAGTGTCACACAGCACATAAGCAAGTCTATTTTACATTACCAACTCAAGGCAAGTGTGATGATTTAGGCCTAAAATCCGCAACTGGCAGCTATTGGAAAGGTCACGGTTCAGCTTACGCTACAGTGTGGACATCAGGGTTCTGTACAACAGGGGGCAAAATGCACCAAAACGTCCAAAGGCATAAAACTAACCCAAATATAACCTTTTTAATTTATTTTTATAAATTTATAAAAAAAAAAATCCCCCCTCAATCTGGTTCAGTCAATTAACCCACCCGAACGCAACTCCCCCAGCACTGGCAATGCTCCAGACACAAGGAGGGTAAGGACTTAACACCAGTCTCCTCCGATACATTCAAAACCAGCCGCCGTTGGCCTTTCCCAGGCAGTCGACACGCTCATAGAAAAGGACACAGTCCACAGCTCGACCACACCAGCTAACAGACGCCTGTGCTGGCCAACAACGCGGGGAGAGAGCGCCATCTATCTACCCGGAGAGAACATGGCTATTTGTGCTCTCTCTGACTCTGCTTGCTGATGGCAAAGCTGCATGACTCGAGATTCGAACTCGCGACCCCCCGCCCCCCGACCATGGTGGTAACGCACAAGTTAGCTGAGCCACCATGCCGTCAGTACCATGACCGTTAGATACGAATATGCGTGTCATTATGGCGCTACGTGCTAGCTTGTTAGCTACATTAGCTCCAGTACAAAAGTAAAGAAGCAGACTTCAGACACCAAACAGGTTTTAACTGATTAGCTTTGTGATGTGGGGACAATTCTGTAAATTTGATTTTCAGCTGAACAATCGCTTTAAAGAGAGAGAGAGAGAGAGAGAGACAGAGAGAGAGAGAGAGTAAGACAGAGAGAGAGAGAGAGAGAGGCTGCAGAAGCACCCCTCCACTTTCCTCCGATCACTTATTGGATCCTAATCTCCTCTTTGATTCTCACACGGCTCTGGGCTCCTCTCCACACCCAGCTCATCGATCACGTGCGATCGAGTTAGGGCTGATAGGAGCTGAGGCGGAGGCACGGCAGGGTGGGGGAAGGTGGGTGGAATTGATCTGTTGATGACGCAGAGAGGCTGTGATTGTAATTAGCAGAATACCGGACAGTGTTCGGGCAAATATTTACATACTGGGAACAGTAACATTAAAACCAGTGACCGTTACAGTGAGCAATATCGCTTTACTGGTTATGATGGCACCCGGCAAGGGGTGGGATCCACATATTAGGCCGCAAGTAAATAGTCAGTTCTTGAAGGTGAATCCGAGCCACTTAAAAGTCAAACTGTGGCTAGACGACTGGACTGGGTCAGAACGTCTCCAAAACATCAGGCAGGTCCTGCGGGGTGGGACAACCTGACCCCAAAGCTCAATATAGAGAGATCCATGGAGGCCTTACCTCACAACTTACAGGACTTATTTAAAGGATCTGCTGCCAACATTAGGCTTGGTGGCAGATACACTGTATGTCCAAATGTTTGTGGACACTAGTGAATGCATTCAGCCTTTTTAAGTTGCACCCATTGCTGACACGCAGCTTGTCTAGTCCCTGTTCAGAAGTACTGCCAATAAAATAGGACTTATTCTGGTACTAGAGGGGTATAAAGCGCCCAAGAATTGAGCTGTTTTCCGGAATGATGGTTGGAGCTCCATCCAGTACTTTTGAGGTGGGCTGGTGATCATCCAACATCCTGACCTCACTGAATGCAATGCAATCAAATCCCCACAGCAAAGCTCCTCCAAATTCTAGGAGAAAGCCTTCTTCCCTGGACAGTAGAGACAGTTACTCCAACAAAAACAGGATACATTCTTTTTTTTGATTCTGGAAAAAACAATGCATGAGCAGGTGTCCAAATACTTTTGTCAATTTAGTGTAGTAAAACTAAACTGGACTATTGACTTCAAAGCAATAACTCTTGGCTTCATTATCAAAAGAAAGATGAGTTTTGGGTCGTCTGATCACACTTTCTCCTTCCTCTCTCCCTCCATCCTCGTTGCTGTGTGTTGGTTAAGAGGCTGCAGATAGTGGAAGATTAGGAGGAAAAGTGCTTGTATCAGCGCGGCTCTCTAATCATAATAAGTACTTAATGTACGATGAGACTCTCCCAGTCGACCTTTATGTTTTGTGAATTAGCATTAGAGTAAAAAATGGCTTGGCGGCCAGGCCTATTATAGGATTGATTAAGTGAGATGTATGGGGCCTGCGCTCGTGCAAACCAAACATTCAGCAGTTCTTCCCGCTCATAGCCAGCCATCCATTTTCTGCCACATTTATTAGCGAACACGCACAAAAAATAAAAAGCATGATCATAAATTCTGACGTGCCATATTGTGGCAAGTAAATCTTGAAAGGCAAGCATGTTTTCCTCCACACTGGCTCACCACAGAGCAGCTCGCCTCACTGTGTGCTTTTACAGTCAATAGAAAAGCATCAACAGTAGAGAAAGCAGTATAAAAAAAACAAAAACAAAAAAAAACAACAACTCACCAGGACTCGCTGCTCTCCCGTCAGGTCCGGCGAATCGCAGAGGAGCTGAGACTCTGAGACGGTTAACAGACACGGTGTGTCTCCGATCATCACTGAGTAATTCAGACGGGCGTTTCCAGGGGCGGGAGGGATCAGATTTTTGCCCTGATGTCAAGAGAGAAGCGTAAACAACCTCAGTACAGTAACTGCTGATCAAGGAAATCCCTGAGCCATCTCTATTTGTGTCTTCCTTCATGTTTTCAAATGATATATACACACATACATATATACACATACATACATACACACATACATATATACACATACATACATACATATACACACACACACACACACACACACACGCACATATATTTACATATATATGTTCATACATATATATATATATATATATATATATATATATATGTTCATACACACACACACACACACACACAAATATATATACACACATACATACATGTTTTTAAGGTGGCATTAATGTCAGGCTCCTGCAGATGGTGTTGCACAAAGGCTCTAAATCAGGCTATGAATGCCTGTGGGGTGTGTGACTGAATTCATAGATTAAGAAGAGGTGGTACAGTGCAGAGAGTGTCTCATTGGATGTGTGGAAAATGGGTAACCAAATGATTGGCTAAAAGAAGTGATTGCATTTGGGCGTGCCAAAGACCATCCTCCTGCAACGCCATCTGCAAGAGCCTGAAGTTACGGCCAGCTCAAACAGGCAGGGGGTCTAATGAATGATATGACGGGATTAACATGGTCCAGGACAACAGATGAAAATGAAACATTAGTGCTTTTATTAATGAACTATCAGGACTAATGATTCTGATCCTGTTTGCAGCTCGTTTTTAAATAAGAAGGAGAGAAATAAACCTTCAGGATGATGGGAGACCCGGGTTTGACCTCCAGGATCCCAGCATTGCCCAGCGGGTCGAAGGTTGGGTTGGGGTAGTAGGTGAAGGGCGTGCCGTTGAGAACGAGGACGGAGGACACGTGGTCCAGGATGAAGCCGAACTCGTCCGGGTGAAGGCCTGACTCGGGGGCCTGTCGCTTTGTGTAGACGATGGGAGGAGCCAGGCAGGTCATTGTGGAGTCGTTCACCACCGTGCACACCTAACAAAGAGCACAGCACTCAATTATTACAGTGCTGCTCAGATCCAGATCCTGAAAACCTCGATACACCCAGCCTATCTGCTGCTGGGTTGAATGAGGTGTGATGCAGCAGGCAAAGTACTCAAGTGTGCAAAGCAGCGGTTCTTCAATATCAGAACCCTACCCAATTTCTGACCTTCATAACTTTATATATTAATGAAAAGAAAACTTTATGCCCTAAAGCCCTGAAAAAGTCAACTCTGGCACATGTCATTTTAATGCTAATTAGGATGGAAAACCCAGAAGACCTCCTCTCCTCTGCCTAATAGGGTCTATTTTGGACATTTCGGAGGTTTGATCATGGCAGGAACAGTTAGGTTAAATGGGGGTATACTTACATTGGTGGTCTCCACTCCACCATATTTAGCCCTGACTTTGGGCTCCTGGATGGTGAGCAGGTGAGTTCCAGTGACCGTCAGAGATGTGCTTCCACTGCAAAGACACAACAATATGAGCGCCGTCTAAAAGTGGTGGTTTTTAACCATTTTGCAACAAAGTATTCAAATATAACTACACATATATATATATATATATATATATATATATATATATATATATATATATATATATATATATATATATATACACACACATACACACATATATACACACAGTATATATGTGTGTGTGTGTGTTTGTCCCAGTGCAGGTGTGTAAAGTCCTCACTTAATGATGCTCCAGTTAGGCTCGATGCTGGTGATGGTGGGGTCCTCAGTGTAGACGTAGCGCAGGTCACTGCTGATCTCGGCTCTGTCTATAAACAGCCTGATGGACGAGGCTCCGGAGCCAGACATGGAGGCCGGCGTCACACACACGATCTCGCGCATTGCTCTCCTGTAGGAGTGAACGAAGTGAAGTGAAGAAACTCAGGAGGTTTTCAAAGATGTTCCGGATCAGGACCAGACTTGTCCGTCCGTCTCTAATGAATGCTACTGTTATATTAACAGTGAGTGTGAGCTCGTCCTACATCTGCAGATATAGGTAATCTAATGAAACATTTAACAGAAGAATCATCTTTAAACATTGTTTTTAAAATGGAATTTATATAAATGTAATTTTCTTGTAAGGAAAATATTAGAACAATAATAATATTTTAATATAAAATCTAATAAAATATCAAATTTAATTAAAAATATTAGTCCACAACTGACCGCCTGATCTGGCCATATTTGCAGTTGTTTTACTTGTATATTATTTAGTGGACCGGTCAATTTCTAATAGTTCTGAGATCTTTTTAACCCTCTTCCCAGACTCCTCTGCTTCTACAGCCTTCTTTCTGAAGGCCTCAGAGAGATCTCTGGATCTGGCCATGATGGTGATCTTCTTCACCACTCACTTCAACCATCAAGAGCAGACCAGACTAAACGTCTGAGAGTTAAATAAGACTCCAGAAACCTCTATTCTCCAACCACGTACTGAACATCTGCAGCTGATTCTAATTTTAGACATTTTAGTAGAATTAAATGTGTGGGGGTCTTTACCGTTTCCTCAAAGGGAAAACTGCATTTGTATTAATTACACTGTACTATACTGGTGCTGTATGTCTTCAGATATGTGTTTAGTTATTTTACCTACAGCTTCCAATATTGTTTGAGTGAAGATTAAATCTCCATTTATTTAAATATGTTCAAAAAGAAGAGTTCAAAAGGACATCAAATGTTTTCAGGAGGTGCCAACTGTACGACTTCACACGACTGTATTTGTTAAAAGTAAGCAAACCGGAAGACAGAAGCCTGTAAATGACTTCCAGATCTACACCACTGGATACGATGGGCTCATACCTCGTTGTGCATTACAGTGCTGCGTGATGTCTCACAAACGATCTCTATTATTTATTCAAAAAAAAAAAAAAAAAAAGTTATTGCCCTGGATTTTGTTTTTCTGTCCTGTCATTTCAGCTCCCCCCGCTGAGCAAACTCATTTTCCCTGGCTGAAGTCCTGAACCGCAGCAAGATAAGTCCACTCATGCAGAGAAGCCAGTGATTACATTCAGCCATAGAGGAGCGTGGGCCAGGTACGACATCTGATATTCGCTTCGACTGGCGAACAACAGTCTCATTCCAGACATCTCGTTGCCATTTCGTCTTGTATGGTGTGTTTTTTTCATAACGCACTGTTTCTGAGACGTGCTACACAAGTGCACTCTGGCTGTAAACATAAACTCAGCAGAAAAGCCATTGACTGTAGCTACAGAGCAGTGCCTTGCTTGATACTTTTACAATGAGCACCACCTCCATCAAACCGATTGTGTCTAGGGCTCCCAAGAAGAGTGCACATACATACAGTTCTGGAAGAAAGGAAGACAACACTTAATTTCTCTTCTGAAATTTGCATCTCTACGTCTACGGCAGCCGTTTTATTCCAGGCATTTCATCATACAAAGCTGAGTTAGCTGAATCTGCAGACTACGACTGGCATAAAGTCACTCAGCAGCAAAGTGAAGGACTAGCTGTGATCGGCAGTCAAGGTTATTTCACTATAGTGCTTTCTGAATGCTCTCAAACTTCAAATATAAAATAACTTCTTTGCATTATAATTATTATAATCATTTCTTTGCATTATTTGAGCAGTTGTTTTGAGTGGTTGTCAATTCTGCAAATAAATAAATGCTCTAAATAGTAATATTTTTATTTGAAATTTAGGGGAAATGTTGTCCATGGTTTATGAAATACAATGCAAATGTTAATTTCCCATATTGACGCATTGCCTTTAATAGTAAAACCAGAGAAACTGATAATGTAGGGTGGTCTCTTATTTTTTCCAGCAAGAGCTGTATGTATATATACACAGGCATAATAGTGGTGCCCCACAGGCCATTGAGCCTGAGGGGTGTGACGATTCCAGCGAGTGGTACAGAGCAATCAACCGTTCAACCTCTATAATAAACACCTTTCACCACCTACCACCCTAAAACACCCTCTGTTACCACCCATCTTCACTGTCAATGAAGGTCGATGTAAAAAGATTTTATTTAGAGCCATTTTGGAGCATTTTAGAGCGCCAGGATATCGATAACAGGGTTGTGGGTTCGATTCCCGGGCTCGGCAAGCTGCCACTGTTGGGCCCTTGAGCAAGGCCCTTTACCCTCTCTGCTCCCCGGGCGCTGGAGTTGGCTGCCCTCCTCTCTGGGTGTGTGTGTACTCACTGCCCCTAGTTCACTACCACAGATGGGTTAAATGCGGAGGACACACTTCGCTGTACAGTGTACACTGACAAATATGTGCACCTTTACCCTTTTACAATGTAAAGAACAGCTGCCAGATTCACATTATGTCAAAACGTGAAGAACACCCCGATCAGCACCTACACTCCTAATGTTTGTACCGACAGCTATTAGTTAAAGCCACTTTCTCTAAACACTGAAAATTCATTGCCTGTTTTGAGCTATGCTAAAGCTTCAGCCACAAGGCTCTCAAAGGACACTGCATGGAAAAGAGGTTTGTTACACCATCATAACACTGGAACTGAATTCATGCTACCGACTTGCGCATGTTCAGATCACTGATACTGATAAAGCAGTGAAGCAGACTGTAGCTGGAGACTGTAGCTGGAGACCGAGCAGTGGACTCATTCCCTTTGCTTACACACATCCACTCCAGCTGCAGATAAGAGTGAACAGGACTGCTCTGACTACAGATAGATCAGGGAACCCACCCACTCTGGAAAAACACATCCACTCTGTCTGCAGACTGAGCAAACACAGCCACGCTAGATTTGTGCACCGACTGTGAACGACTCACCTCACAAACAAGCACTTCTCCTGAGCCAGGAACACTGTGACGGCGCTGCCGGCGTCCAGATTTCGGCCGGAGATGGTCAGCCTGGTCCCTCCTGACACGGGCCCTTTTTCCGGCCGCACCCGATTAAAGATGGGAGTCTGGAGAGCGCAGACACACACAGGAGGATCGCTTTACTGAGCAGCTGCTTTTGACAAGATTAGAGTTGAAAATACTCAAAAGACCTTTCCAAGAACTGGAAATCACTCCGAAACGAAGGAGGTTGAAGAGCCACCTGGAGATTAATGCATCGCAGTACATCACACAAACAGTGCTGTTAAACACAACAGTAACAGGAATCCAGCTAATTCCTGTAATTCTACGGTTCTGGTTGCTCGTTGTGGTGAGCTTGGTTCATTTGCTGGCTCTGTCCGGCTGCAGGTCGCCCCATTTTTACTCCAATTCATTTGTACCTACAGCCCTGGATGAGTGAATTTTCCTCATTCTCCATCCTTCCGTTTCTGCTCCTCATTAAAGCCCCCCAGAGGGCCAGCCAGGGTCATCCATGTGCAGTGTCATATATGTGTGTGTGTGCGTGTGTGTGCGTAGAGGCATCTGTGTATGCTTAAATGTGTATGCTTCTTTAAGTGAGTGTGAGAGATGCATGAGTTGACTGTGGATGTGTGTGAGAGGGCAAATGACGGCATCTGTGTGTGTCGATGAATTACAGACTCCATAACGACCCTCAGTGGCACACTGTGTGTTTGCATGCCTGTGTGGGTGTGTGTTACAGGGTTAACAGGAGCAAAAAAAAGTAAAAGTGTAAAAGCTTAGCGTTTCCAACTGAGGTTAAAGTTAGGATTAGAATATTACATGTAGATATTAACATAGATATATATTTATCTAGATTTGTGCATGTAGGTGCTTACAGTACATATATAATACATACATATAAGACATATTAAGATGTCCAGTATGTATTATATATATCAGCACGTACAGAACATATATAAAACATACTGGACATCTTAATATGTCAGCATGTTTAGAACATATATAATACATACTGGACATCTTAATATGTCAGCACATAAAGTATATATATAATACATATGGGATGCATCATTACATGTAGGTACTTAAAGTACATCTATAATACATATGCGATATATAATTGTACATGTGCGTACTTCTAGTGCATATATAATACATATGGGACATTTTTTACATGTAGGTACTTACAGTACATATATAATTCATACTAGACATTATTTTTTACACATAGGTACTTATAACACAAATCTAATACATACTGAACATCTTAATATGTCAGCACTTACAGTACATATACAATACAAATGGGATGTATCATTAAATGTAGGTACTTACAGTACATGTATAATACATACTGGATGTATAATTGTCGATGTAGGTACCTATAGTACATTTATATAACACACGGACATTTTTTAACTTGGAGGCAATTGTAGTACATATACATAATATACTTTAAACTATACATTTGTGACTTGGTTTTACATTTAGGTACTTATAAAGGCATCTGTTAAGACATTATATAAAGCCATGTATTTAATGACATTTATTTTATTTGACTAAAATAGCTGAAAATGAAAAGGCAGTTTACTGGAGTTTTTAGAATAAAACATATCTTGAACATAAGATATAAAGGTATGTTAACCCCCATGTCCTGATACTGTATAATAACAAGCATGTGTGTGTGTCTTGATTCTGTACTTGGCTGGCTCAATCACGCAGGGCAGCACTTATACCTCAGCAGTAGGTGGATGGGGGTTAATCATGTCACACTTTACATTACTTCCCCTCTCAGTCAATTGCACAATTGCAGGAGCTCTACAGGGGACTCGATTGGCTAACAGATTAAAGATGCAGGAATCCTATTGATTCTGTGGCTCTGGATGTTCAATTTGATTGGCTCACAGCCCCAGGGAGTCAGTTCCTATTGGCTGACTGTGGCATTTATCTCTGACATGCTTAACAAAATACCATTATGGGTGGAGGAGGATGTTCCAGGTTTGCAAAGGGGGATCAATCATGCACAATTCTGGAGGCCTGGTTTTCAATAATTTTATATATCAAATATAGCAAATAATTTGACTACGGTCTCACTCAGTATAAATGCTTATTTGTGAATAGCAATGTGTACATACAGCTCATAAAGTAATAGCTAGTATATTTGGAACAAACAGTACAATAGTGGGCTTTATGTGTATATATATATATATATATATATATATAAAATTATTACTGCCAAGGAATATCCCATTAATGGGAATAATGGGTTAAATTAATAAATGAATGATTAATAAAATTAAGTTACTATTAAATACATTATTAAATAAAAAACAAATCAATAACATACGAAGAGATTCCAGACTTATGAACCGTACTGTACACATGCAAAAATATTAAGTCAGATGGTGTGAGACTTAGGTGTGAGGAGCACGTACCACAAAAGAGTAAGACTGAGAGGACTGAGTACGATACTCAGCGCTGCAGTCCCCGATACATAGCTCCACCGGACCACCTGGAGGACTGGCCATCAGAGATTCTTCCATGTCACACACAATCCTGAGAGAGACACAGACAAAAATACACACACACACACACACACACACAAATGTAATGGCGTTCACTTGAGATCACTTACTGAGATTACTCTGTGCTTTCTCCTGAAGACATTCAGCTTCCAGAAGCAAACATCTCATTTCAGACACATTTGATCTAATGGCTGTTTATGCTTCACTCACAGAAGCTGAGTACATTTACATTGCCTTATATGTTTTATTATTGGTACAAGCTGCTGATGTTCTGAGGCTATTCGGGGGTGGATGCAGACTTTATTACAGACATCCAGTCCACTCAGAAGCCCTGCACGGTATGAATGCTTTCTAAAAGCACTGAAACAGTGTTATGTGTTTGATGGTTTTATATATTTCTTGTTTTTTATGTATTTATGTGGTCTGTGAGCAATTTCTCATGTTGTGGATTTATTTACTGCTTATTGTTTATGATCTGCACTGGAAATAACTCAGCTCATTATTACAGATATGGCAAAAAATGTCCAATAATCAGATAATTGGCATGACTTGACCCTTTTTTTACAGTGTCAGCCCTCTTCAAGGGTCCTGGCGGCCAGCATCCAGCACAGTTTGGGGGCATTTCCTGCTCTAACATACCTATTACGAAAACTGGCAATTCATCAATGAGTTAAATCAGGTGTGTCAGAGCAGAAAAGAGCCCAAACTGTCCTACACAGAACCGGGCCTGAAGAAAAACCCAGCTCGAAGTGGAGTTTAGAGATCTCACCTCTCAGCGCTGACGTATTCTTGAGCCACTGGATTGCAGCGCACTCCGGCCACTCGCACATGGGTGATCTCTCTCACCTGCAGCCCCAAATTCTCCCCCTCAATCGTCACACGTGTGCCTCCCTCTTTAGGACCTGTCAAAGGCTGGATCTACAGACACATATGCATTCTTAGGCTCATAAAGGATCCTGTGTGTGTGTGTGTGTGTGTGCGTGTGTGTGTGTACATATACACTGTACATACATGTTAAACATTCCTATAAAATGACCAAAGGGTTTATGCACCATGGTTGCTAATAAACTGGCAACTCTGGAAAATAGGCCGTGTGTATGTGTGTGTGAGTGTGTGTTACCTTGGCAATGCGAGGATGATTGCAGCGCACGTTGCGACGGCCCTGATGCATCCAGTTGTGTTCGGGCGAAGGACAGTGCTGCTTCAGGAGACACTTCTTATCAGCCAGACACCAGCCGCACTCAAACATACTGTCAGCCTTCAGACACAGGCCGCAACTGTCCCTCTGAGCTTCACACTTATACAGGAGAGCTGTGGAGGAAAGTGAGAGAGTGAGAGAGAGAGAGTGAGAGAGAGTGTGAGAGAGAGAGAGAGAGAGAAATAAAGTGTTATAGTCAGCTGGCTGGTTGGAGGGCAGCAGTAGGAGTGAAGCCAGAAGCGTGTAGCAGCAGGTCGATAATTGAACTGTAAGGGTGAAAGCAGTGAAGGCAGAGCCCACGCCTGCATTTACTCTACTCAGAGCTCACATTTCTGCCTCTCTCCCACACACACACACACACACACACACACACACACGTATGGGTTTGTTTTTATATCTTGCCAGGACGTGGGGTCATGTATTATACTGTATATATCATTCTATTTATGGACAAAAGTATTGGGACACCTGCTCTTGTATTGCTTCTTCCAAAATCAAGGGTATTTCTATTGGAGTCTGCCTGAAACTGTCTCTCTACTGTCCAGGGAAGAAGACTTTCTACTAGATTCTGGAGCATTGCTGTGAGGATTTGATTGCATTCAGTGACGAGAGCGTTACTGATGTCAGAATGTTGGATGATCACCAACCCACCTCGTCCCCAAGTCATCCCCATTCCACCACAACTGCAAAGAACACAGTTTTTCCACTGCTCCACAGCTCAATTCTGGGGGCGTTGTGCTCCTCTACCCCACCCCTGGCATTAGGTAGCATGGTGCCAATAGGTTCATGTTTATCTGTCCTATTCCAGTGGCTGTCTTTCTCTACAGGGACTAGACAAGCTGTGTCAGCAATGGGCATAACTTAGAGTAGCTGAATGCATTAATTCGAAGGGTGTCCACAAACATTTGGACAGATAATGTATCGGTAATGTATTGGACCTGTTTTTCTCTGGCTTTCGTAGAATAGTTGGTCCTGGAAATGTATGAAAACGAAAACACACACACACACACACACACACACACACACACACACACACACACACACACACACAGCTCTCGTCCTCTGGGTAATCCCGCTAAAGCAGCTGTGGTAAGATAGGCAAAGGAGGTCTGAGCTGACCAGTATTGATCAGCTGCTGGACGCATGACCCCCACACTCATCTCCACACACAGAGGGTCAACCATTTCCATCAAAGCTCCCATGTCCAGGCTAGCGTGGGCAGATCTCAACTCTCACTCTCCTTCATCTTACATTTACAGTGCTTAGCACACTCTCGTACTCCGTGCCCTGTTTGTTGCCTATATGAAAACTTTTCTAGACCATCATACACCATATGGACGAAAGTATTGGGACACCTGCTCATTCACGGTTTCTTCCAAAATCAAGGCTATTAAACAGTTGATCCTGCTTTTGTTGAAATATCTGTTCCTTCTGTCCCAGGAGGAAGACTTTCTACTAGATTTTGGAGGAACATTGCTGTGAGGATTTGATTGCATTCCGCGACAAGAAGTTAGTGTTAGTGAGGTCAGGATGTTGGATGCTCACTCCACCTCATCCCCAACCATCATTAGGCGGCATGCTGCCAACAGGTTCATGTTTATCTGCTCCACAGAGTCCTAATGTATTGGCAGCACTTCTGTATAGGGACTAGACAAGCTGTCTCACTGTGTCAGCAATGGGTGCATCCTAACTTAGCAGCTGAATGCATTCATTAAAAGGGGTGTCCACAAACATTTGGACATGTTGTGCATGTCGGTGTAGAACTCATCTCACTACACTGTCTGTCTGTCTCTCTCTTCCTCTCTCACTTCACTACGGTTGAAGCCTCCGTCCCATGTGATGAAGAAGGAAGAAATCCACCAGCAGGTCCACCAACCCCCCCCCCCCCCCCAATTCTCTCTTTCACTCTTCCTCCCTCTTTATTTCCCCCTCTCCTCTTCTTCCCACTAAAAGATCAAAAGCGAGCGGAAAGCTGTCTGTCCTAATTTCTTCCATACTTTGAAATATAATTAGACGACACGCAGCGAGGATGAAGGAGGACACATATGGACCGTTCCGTCCTCAGAGGTAAAATGGAGCTATAAAACACAAAAATAGACACCAAGCACAGAGCTATCAATAAAATATGCTCTGCTGGAGGAGAGGAGGATGCCTGAGTCACTATGTGTGCTGAATGGATGCAGAAATCCTATTTGCATTAAAGATGTATTGAGATCCACTCAAACGCAACACGTCTGTCCACCGGAGCTGACCAGGCTGCTCAATACACTGCGACTGCGGACCGAGAACAGTGGGCCTGTTTCTGAGGCACCTGCCACTGCCCTGTCAATAGCCCTGCCCTGTCATTCTACTGTTCTACCACTAGGGGACCTAACAACTGGTTTTCTATTGTGTTGTGTACACTGTATGTCCAAAGGTTTGTGGACAACCCTTTTAAGCAATGCACACATATGTATTTATGTATGTATGCCACATTGTGAATCATTCTGTTTATGGACAAAAGTATTGGGACACCTGCTCTTGTATTGCTTCTTCCAAAATCAAGGGTATTTCTATTGGAGTCTGTTGGAGTCTGCCTGAAACTGTCTCTCTACTGTCCAGGGAAGAAGACTTTCTACTAGATTCTGGAGCATTGCTGTGAGGATTTGATTGCGTTGGATGATCACCACCCCACCTCGTCCCCAAGTCATCCCCATTCCACCATCACTGCAAAGAACACAGTTCTTTCATTGCTAAGCAATGCTCTGAGCTACTGTAAGGTGCATCCATCGATGACACTGATGAGCATATGCACACACACAAACAACTTGTCTAGTCCTTTTAGAGAAGTGTTGCCAATACAATAGGACACTCTAAACTAGCAGATAAATATGAATCTATTGGCACAATGTCTAATGCCAGGTGTGGGTTAGAGGGGTAAAAAGCACACCTCAGCATTGAGCTGTGGAGCAGTGGAACAGTTTAGAGCCATGTATCTGGGAAAGAGTGTGTTTTTGCCTCTATATAAAACACATATAACTTCAATAAATTGAAATATTTCATATGAATATCTATATTTACATTTATAGAATATTAATAGTGGCAGATTTGTATTTATATCACCACTATTAACTATCACTACTCTCATTACTCTGAGCATCACTGCCATGTCTATATTAAGTTCTACTATACCATGATTATTAGATTATGATTATGATCAGAGCAGTACAACAGTTTAGGTGGTTCAGTGACTTATCAATAATTAATAAATAGTTTTGACCCATGGAGGATGGGTCAGTTCCCCCTTGTGAGTCTTGGTTCCTCAAAGGTTTCTTCCTCCAGCTCTAAGGGAGTTTTTCCTTGCCACTGTTGCCATTGGTTTGCTCACTGGGGGTCTTAGATTTTTCATGTCTTTTTATGTTATTGATTTCTTTCTGTCTTTTACTAATTACTGATTGTGTAAATCTGTTTTGTGACAATAACAGTTGTAAAAAGCTATACAAATACATTTGACTTGACTTGATATTTGGTTCTAGGCCCTTCAGCCATTGCATAGGTTCAATTCCAGTGGCTGAGCTGATTCACCTTAATGAAGCACTGATTTGTATAAGCAGTATATTGTAATACTGGATGGAATACTATATGAAAGTTATAATGCTAGGATTCCTCAGGAAGAGGTTTGGAAAGGGTTAATGCAGTCACTACATACTATACCCATGTTATTTGCAACACTATTACAACTCTCTAAATCTAATTCCCACACCTGCCTGATGCTTTGTGCAGGTCTGATCTTCTAAACTCCACATCATTGTGTAAGAACATCCCACTGAGGGAGAGCTCTAGTGTTTCTTGTACTGCTTTTGGAAAGCCTGTGTTGGGACAGCTCTGGCCTCGCAGCATAAGAACGAGAGGAACTTACCTCTCATGGTGGAAGGTTTATCAATGGGGAAGTCTCCGTCCCAGACAATGGAGAAATCCACCGGCAGGTCCCCCATCTCATTGCCCTCGTACCAGTACTGCAGGGAAAGAACAGGAACAAACCAGTCAGGTCAGTCGAAGATGTCTCACTCTTCCTCTCATCCAGCAGAAATCCAGACATATCGTCTGCAGAGTAATACACTATATGGATAAAAAGTATTTGGACGCCTACATATTACACCTTCTTTTTGAGCTTGTACAACATCCCATTGTAAATCCATAGGCATTAATATGGAGCTGGTCCCCCTTTGCTCTAAGTTTTAACAGCAGCAGCAGGTCTTGAGCTCTGCTGCAGTTATTGAGTCAGTTGGAGGCTTTTCTGCACTCTGCTCTGAGCTCAGCACTCGGCCCTGACCCTGCTCTGTAACTTTACGTGGTCTGACAGACACTCTGTGGACACTGAGCTGGTCTCTGTGAGCTGTTCCTCCTAAACTCTTCCACTGTTCAATAATAATACCACTCACAGCTGATGGAGGAAGATCTAGGAGGGAGGAAATTTCACCAGCTGACTTGTAGTTGTTGGTGCAGCGGTGTCTCCTATTACATACAGAACCACGCTGGAGTTCAGTGAGCTCTTTAGAACCTCCCATTCTTAATGTAAAGTGTGTAAATGCAGATTACATGGCTAGGGGCTTGATTTTACTGTATGCACCTGTGGAAATAGGTATGAATGAAACACCGGAATTCAGTGATTAATAGGTGTGGCCAAATACTTTTGTCCATTGCGTATTTCACGGTTTGGCCTTGCGTATCAAGGTCCACTTCCCCTCAAACCCTGAGAATAAATGTTTCTAAAAGGTTCTGGGGCAAGTCCTGACAAAGGTTCTTCACATTCTCTTAGTGGAACCAACAGTGGTTCTTCCAGGCAATCGCTCCAAAAACCACTATTTCTAAAAGCGTAGTTTGGCAAAGTCCAGAACGTTGTGTGTTGGAGAGTATACTTGCATTTTGCTCAGCCCAGAGAACAGTGCTGTTTTGTTTGTTTTTTTCTCTCCATCATCCACGTTTTAATTAGCAGCAACTGTGAGAGCACTTAGCCGACCCAACTCGGCGAGAATATCGCTGAGCAGCGCCATCAATCGCAGCCTTTGCAGCAACGTGGAGGGCTGGGCGAAACCAAGTGTGAGTGAACCAGAAGGACCCACACCGCATTCGAAAAATCTGTGCTCACAGCCTCCGGTTCTGGATAAATGTCGGTATCGCAGCGTCTGACCGGTGGGCTAAGAGCTCCCGCAGTGAAACCGCACTACTTTAACTTCTATTTAAGGCAAAACCAAAAAGTCCCAAAGCGCCGACAAGAAAGCTCCATTCCTTCGGCTGGTCATTAGGGCTGAGTGAAACATCAGCTGCTACAGCGCTGTTCATTCAGCCATGCAGCACAAATCAATCACTACAAGGCAAACACACACCACACCGGGAGCATTTGCTAGCAGCCTGAGTCACCGTGGCATGTGGGAAATTGTTCACAGTCTGGGACGGGCGATATGTACTCGCACTTCTATCACAATATTTACAACCAGATAATAGTGATGCATACTGCGATGTATCAAAACTGAATAAAGGAATAAAGTCACAGCAACAGCAGCAATAACGTAACGTAAAGGTTTACACCATCATTTTTTATATTACACTATATTTCATCTATATTAATAAATGATTCTATATTTTCTATATATTTTTTTAGATATTCTCCCTCTCCATTTGTTATTTCACATTTTTATCTATATTAATAAATGATTCTATATATTCTTTTTTTCCAGATATTCTCTCTCCATTTTTTTTATTTCACATTTTTTGTATTACACTATATTTGATCTATATTAATAAATAATTCTATATATTCTATATTTTTTTCAGATATTTCTCTCTCTATCATTTTTGGCTTGTTTTTATGTATCTTTCTATAATCCATATAATTTTAGATTTTTCTCTCTACATTTTTTCCATCTTAATTCTTTTTGTCTTGATTTTATGATTTTTATGTTTTATTATACTATATACTTTTTTACAAATATTTTTATCTAGATTTCTAAATAATTCTAGTTTATCTCTATTCTTTACCTTGTTCTCTAGGGTTTGTGTGACTGAATTATATATTTTTTAGAAATGTGCATCATATCCTTCTATATTTTTTATCTACATTATTACATTTTTATCTCAATATATTTTTGTCTTTTATTTTCATTATATATTGATTTTCTGAGCAGACAGCCGTCAAAGCATTTCACTAAAAGTTGTGCTGTGTATGATTGTCACCAGTAAATCTGATTTAATATCAATTTGACAGTTTACATCTACAACAGAAATGATACCGGCATCTTAACACACAGATCATTCTTGGAAGGTTGTGCAAGCATTACACTGAACACTCTCTCCACCAGTTAGGGTGATTATACACCAGTACAAATGTGACACTGGAGTAAATACAAATAAACTAATAAAGCATACTGTGTGTGTGTGTGTGTGTGTGAGAGAGTGTGTAGCTTTTCCTTTTCCAAAGCTCTCGTCGAGGAAAGCCAGCGTTTACAGTTACCATTCAGCACCGAAACTGAAATGTCAAGTGGCTGCTTCCTCACAATTACTTGTTTTGGCAAAAACTGTGTTGATATTCAACATATTTTCTTCATTTGCAACCACTTGACATTAAAATCCTGCAAATGAAAAGCATTATCGCTTCAGTGTAGTTTATCTAATCAGTCCTTCATTAAAGTAAATCAGGTAAGCTCCTGTTAGAACCGACCGAATCCACACAGCATCTGGAGCTCACAGAGAAGTGACAGTGCTCTTCTAGCCCAACGATCAATAACTGAACCGAGCATCAGGACCTTCTGACCGCTGACTTTCTGATACCATGGCTTCATTCTGAAGTTATACAGTGTTTTTTTTCCCCATAGGCTCCTATAGGACCCTGCACAGAACCGGGACCCCCCATCCCCACCTTAGCAGAGTGTGTGTCAATGTGTGTGTGTGTGTGTATATAACAAACTCGAGTCCTCCCTCAGCTGCTCTTAGGCGTATCTGAGAGGAAGTGGAGTGCGCTGGGCTCCGGCGGGGGTGACGAAAGGCCGAAGTAAAGCTAACTCAACCTGTTGACACCAGGCTCCGAGCAGCCGCATGCTTCTATAGGACCCAGCTGCTCTGCATCTTCCCTCGTAATTGGGGTCAATTATGGATGACCTGCGGAGCGCTCCAGGTTAGAGAGGTCACCGTCTGAACATCATTAGCTTATAGCGGAATTTGCAGGCTGGGTTTATTACGGCCTTTATTATATATTTTTTTCTTTCTCTGCTCAAAGACACAAACTCCAACAGCAACAAAGTGGCGGCAAAGTGTTGCACGGCTGAAGCTTCGCGGGTGGGTGGGAGGAAAATAAGCCTGTGGGCTTCAAAGAAGCATTGGCAAATACCAAACACACCTGAACGTAGGCTGGAAGAAAAAAAAAAAAAAAAGCCAGGGAAAGGAGCTGTCCATTATGTTGACTGTATTTTTGGGTCTAAATCCAGAAATGCTTGTGAAGACACCAAAAGGAGAATAAAAAAAAGAGAAGAATTGGTGAAGAAACGTAAATAAATAGAAAACTATATAAAATGGGTTGTTGTCATGCATAAGCTGCGGTGATGAAAGCTAGGGGAGAGAAAGAGGAGAGGGAGAGAGTCGTACACAATGTATTTTGGGCAGTAATATGATGTATTTTCTTGCCTATTGCCTCCTCTCCAGTGAAAGGCAGGGCAGCTTTGAGGAGATTAGCCGGCGAGTGTAAATGCGCGAGAGCCTTTGTGTTGGCCCATACAATACGGCTTATCTGTGCCAGTAGTGAATTGATTTTCCTCAGGCTTGTCTTCCCACAGTATCGCCGTGCGCTCTGCGAGGAGACAGCCTGGCCTGATTCTGTCAGGAGAATCATTGGAAATGACTAGTAAACGACAGCAAGGTATTCTTACCTTTAAGCCCCCCCCCTCTCCCCGGCCCACCCCTCTATTGAATCCATCAGCAGTGCAAACACACACACACACGCGCTACACCCCACAACAAATACTCCAGACTGGAAACCATCAGCAGGAATGAAAAAGCTCCATCTCCAGCGTGTGGATTGTGTTTTCTACAGCGTGTTGGGCTTATTACAATCCTGTTTGCCTGCTAGAAGCCTGCAACAAGCGACAAGTGGCGCGAGAGGAAGGCAGAAAGAAAGAGCTGGCTGGGGTTTTTAACAGCCGTCCTCTTAATAAATGATGTGCTCAACAATCTACTTATTGCAGCAAAGTTAATACAGCAGGGCTGTTTACGGCATGGGGGGAGATGATGAATAACCGGGCGGAGATATTGACTCAGGAGAGGAAAAAAAAAAAAGAAAGAAAATGCTGCGACTTACAAAAAAAAAACAAACAAAAAAAACACCCTTTACTAAATGAAGTGATTGCAATTAATTCCAATAATGGAAGCAGACTTTTAAGCATTAAGTAGGATTTTCCTCTCGCAAAGATGTTTACTAAGGTTTCGATACAGCCAGCCTGTAGCCTGTAGCCTGCAGCCCCATAGTGTGCTCTCCGGCTCTGATCTGGCTCGTCAGTGCAGAGTCCCTTAAGTGACACACTGAAAATCAATGGAACTTAATGGTGGAGGTTTTCTTGTACATTTAATTAAGTTACGAAAATGAGGCTCGGCTCAGCAGAAGGACGGCGCAGCGCGGGCGCAGCTCGGATGACGTATGGGAGCGTGCCCCTCCGCGCGCATTACCTAATGCTAACCTAATTACTGAATCATAGGTATCTTGTTACCAGGCCTCTACCAGCAATAACAGGGCCTAATTTGCTCTCCCGCTTGTTTGCGTCATTTCTTTAATTACTATGCTGAGGGGAATGGGAATTCTGGGACTCGAGCACTGATACGGACGCGACTGGGAACCGTTTCGGCCCCTGCCAAACCGACTCTGATGAGCTTTGGCTTGGTTCGTTTCCAGCCATGAGGAATGATGATCGTGGCACGGGCTTCAGAGGACGGCAGGGGAAAAGTGATAATGATGGACAGCGAGGAGAAAGAGAGAGAGAGAGAGAGAGAGAGAGAGAGAGAGAGAGGGAGAAGGTGCGAGAGGGATGTATAGAGAGGGAGAGAAAGCAACAGGGAGAGGGAGAGAGCGAAAGAGTGAGACAGAGTGTGACAGGGGAAGAGAGAGAGTAAGTGAAACAGTGTGAAAGAGGGGGTGAGAGAGTGAGTGTGAAATAGAGGGAGAGAGAGAGAGAGAGAGAGAGAGACACAGACACACAGAGACCGAGAGAGAGACAGAGAGAGGGGCTGAGACAGAGAGAAAGAGAGACACAGTGAGAGAGAGAGAGGGGGGGGGAGAGAGAGAGAGACAGACAGAGAGAAAGAAAGAAAGAGACAGAGACAGAGAGAGAGACAGAGAGAACAGAAAAGGACAGCGAGTGAGACAGATACACATACAGACAGACAGACAGACAGACAGAGAGAGAAAGAAAGAGACAGAGAGACACAGAGAGAGAGAGAGAGAGAGATAGCGAGAAAGAGAGACACACACAGTGAGAGAGAGAGGGGGAGGGGGGGGAGAGAGAGAGAGACAGACAGAGAGAGAGAGAGGGGGAGAGAGACAGACAGACAGACAGAGAGAGAGAGAAAGAGACACAGAGAGAGAGAGAGAGAGAGAGAGAGAGAGAGAGAGAGAGAGAGAGAAAGAAAGAGACAGACAGACAGAGGGGCTGAGAGAGAGAGAGAGAGAGAGAGAGAGAGAGAGAGAGAGAGAGACAGACAGACAGACAGACAGACAGAGAGGCTGAGACAGAGAGAGAGAGCGAGACAGAGAGAAAGAGAGACACACACACAGTGAGAGAGAGAGGGGAAGAGAGGGGGGGAGACAGACAGACAGACAGACAGAGAGACAGACAGACAGAGAGAGAGAGAGACAGACAGACAGAGAGAGATATGGACGGTTAAACTCGTGTCATCAGAAATGAGGTAGGTGCGCTGATCCGAGGCTAACCGAAGCATTCCTTCCTCATGAGAACGGCCGTGATGTCAGAGAGAAGTTTCTGGAATATCGCTTACAGCTCACTGAGCCATTCCTTCATTTACAGATTCCAGATCAGCTGACTCTCTCCTCACAGAGCCCACTCATACAGCACCGCCACCATCACCATCACAGGACCGGATCAGAGCCTCCCCTCCACAAAACCACTAACCTACAAACCAGTGAAGACCTGAGAAACGGAGGAGGCAGTTCTGAGAGTGTCTCTAAAGTCCCTGCAGAGCTTCAGCCAAACCAGACCTACTCTAAACCACGGATTCAACTGTCAGATCTACAGCAGTCTTTATTAATACACCATAAAAACATTAGAAATGATTTCTTTTCAAATATTTCTTCATCAATTGAAATAATTATTCCCATTCCATTCATATTGCTGTTTTCCCTGTTTTAAAGGCAACGATATCGGAAAGCCACAAAAGCGATGATGCAGCTCAATGCTCGGGGGGCTTCATACCCCTTTAGTACAGAGAGTCCTATTCTATTGGCCATAATTCGACAGGGACTACACAAGCGGTGTGTGTGCGTGCGCGCATTTGCACAACTGTGTCAGCAATGGGTACAACTTAAAGTAGCTGAATGCATTCACTAGAAGGGGTGTCCACAAACATTTGGACAGATAGTGTGTATATATAATCTGTCCAGAGCTGTGCACACTTCTGCATAAACTAAAGCATAAACACTGTTTATTTACTGAAATTACAGGAAAAAATATTATAATGTATGAATAAATAAATATAAATAAACAACTATTATTATTTATTTAAATATATATTATATATATAATATATTTATATATTTAAAATATATATTTTCCTGTAATTTATAGTTATATCATTATTTATTTACATTATTATTATTAAGATGTAGTCTTTTATTTCTTTAAAACAAATTATATCTATTGTAATTTTTACTATTATTATTTCTCCATTTCATGCAGATCTTTTGTCACAGAACTAGCGCCCCCTGGCTTTAGGGTGCTGAACTGCAGGCCAAACCCAAATCAAAAGGTACTGAATCATGAACAGGTTGGGTTGGTCGTTCATTTGCGAGCCGCGTCACACAGTAATTTACATACAGAGGTTTTGGGAAATGCTTGTTATTTAACAGACACTCTTCCGTTACGTTACCGAGAACTAGTTAACGATGTATTTAGCATTTCGTGCTAAATTACATTTTTGAGAATCTCACCCCAGCCCACCTGCAACCACCCTGCCATTTACTGCCTGACACTCTGCTGAAATGACTGGTGGAGGAAGGCGAGGCTTCCAGCACCGCGGGCACTGGAGTGGAGTAATGAAGTTTTTAAATTTGCCACTTTTCTCAGAACCCTGCTGGAGACCTGCAGCCCCGGGTTTGGAACGGCCGCATGTTCACATGTTCGCATGAAGAACATTAAAGCTGGGAGGGGCTTTTGTCTGCATGTTCCTCTCTGCGGAGCAGCAGAAAAACGCTAATGCCTGATTGAGCACTTGATGAGAATAATAGAATAATGAGGGTGAGCTGGTTCAAAAAGCCTGACAAAAATAACATTTAAGTGTTTTTATTCAAAAAGCCTCCGCTACCCTGCTCAGAGGATAATGGACTTCTTTGTGAGGGGCTCTCTTCATCAAGAGGCTGGTTTAGAACTTGGGCATTGTGTAAAAAAAAAAAAAAAAAAGAGGCCTCCGCGCTACGTTTCCCCGGTAACACGGCCGGTTCCTGTCGCTAAGGGGTCAGTGGCGCTTAGCAACACTTACACTTATGGGCTCATTTCGGGTATTCTGTTCACCTCTCATTTCGGGAAGGACGGAGAAAAGAAAATATGTCCTGAAAAATGTCTCTGAATGTTGTCTGGGTCTGGCGAAGCGCTCCGGGGCGGCGGTGTGGTTCATCTTCCACGGGGAAGCGTTCAACGGTAATGCACGACAAAAGCGAACGCTCATGATGTTTCAACTCCAGCTAATGCATTTATCATGCACGTGATGGAGGGAGTGTACGGGGGAGAGATGCATCAGACTGATATATGTGCAGGCCAGGGGGGTGTAATGCTGATGTCGGCAGTACGCAGTACGCACCAAGCACAGCCATGGATCTGAAAAAAAGGTCCATGTGGGTTTGAGTCAGGATCGCAATTCACATCTTTCTTTCCTCCACTCGAATTCCTAAAACAAAATGTTTTGAGATATGCAGCTACAGAATACTGCATTTACCACAACCCTGTTTGTGTTTTTAAAACATAAATAAATAAATAAATAAATAAATAAATAATAACAATAATAATAATAAAACTGGAACTTAGCATTTCCTAAGTAGCTCCAACTTTCAGCCAGCTGCTAGGCTATTTGTACATGGTCAATTATGTGAAGCTAGGTGGTTACAATGGCGTTGCTTGGTGGCTGCTATGATATTCCAATATGCTTCTACGGCGATTGCTATGGTGTATTCTATGGTATCCAAAGTGTTTGCTATGCCATCCAAATTGCTTGATATGGTGTTGCTAGGTGGTTGCTATGGTGTTGCTAAGAGGTTGCTATGGTATCCCTTTTGATTGCTATGGTGTTGGCAGGTGGTTGCAATTGTACACCAGGTGGCTGTTACGGTGTTCGGTGCTGCTAGATGGGCACTACAGTGTTGTACTAGAATGCGATTGCTATGGTATTCTATATGCTATTGAGTTGCTTTGTGGTTGCAAGGATGTTGCCAGATGGTTGCTAGACAACTGCTACTATTATGGTATCCCATGTGCTTCCAATGTCAGGTTGAAAACAAGTGGTTGATGTGGAACCCTATGTGTGGAACCCCATGTGGGTTGCTATGGTGTTGCTCAAACTTTCAGCCAGTTGCTAGGCTGTTGCTACATGGTCAATTATGTGAAGCTAGGTGGTTACAATGGCGTTGCTTGGTGACTGCTATGATATTCCAATATGCTTCTACGGCGATTGCTATGGTGTATTTTAAGGTATCCCAAGTGTTTGCTAAGCCATCCAAATTGCTTGCTATGGTGTTGCTAGGTGGTTGCTAGGGTATCCCAGTTGATTGCTATGGTGTTGGCAGGTGGTTGCAATGGTGGGCACTACAGTGTTGTGTATTAGAATGTGATTGCTATGGTATTCTATGTGCTATTGAGTTGCTTTGTGGTTGAAAGGATGTTACCAGATGGTTGCTAGACAACTGCTACTGCTATGGTATCCCAGGTGCTTCCAATGTCATGTTGAAAGCAAGTGGTTGATGTGGAACCCTATGTGGTTATCTGGGAATCATTTGTATCATTATGACATACGATGGGTGCACAAACTTTCGCACCCCATTCATTCCTACGGGACAAATCCCTGTAAAAATCTGTCGCTATGCAGAAACCATACATCTGATGAAAATGCAGCACGGTCTAAGACAGGAAACAAATTGGCTGAGTTGGGCTGTCTTATCCTTTCCTTAAGTTTGAACAGGAAAAAAGGAAAACAAAAGGGGGCTAAAAACACACCCTTGAGGTACGCCCTCTCCGGTGTTGAGTGATTTAGAGTGTAATTATATCTCTGACTGTTATCTCCTGACGTGCGTAATAAATTCAATCTGTCAAAATCAGAACCTTAATCATTAATCCACTAGTTTCCCTTCAGCGACTTCCACTGCACCTCATAATTACAAATATCTGAATCTTCGATTTCTCCGCTGGAAATTGAATCAGAATCCGGCTCAAACCTCTCGCTAGCGCATTGAGCGGGTAGAGCACAGTCCTTCACTGCCTCAGGGAGGCTGAAGCTGCACAATAGAAGTATTGTGACAAGCTGAAAAGGCAGCTGTCTAAGGGCTGGGACCAGGCAGAGGCGGAAGGCAGTGGAGAAATTAAGGAGAATACAGGACAAGTTAACTTGATTTTTGTTCAGAAATAATGAGCCGTTACTGCACTGCACTGCACTGCGAGCCAAAGACATGCCCTGAGGGAGCGCATTTGCACATTTGCATCGGGGGTAAAAGAGCAGACGCACTGGCTGTAACGCGACACCAGCGCCTTGCAGGGTTTTCGGGGCTTCAGCTCTTTTTTAAAGGCGCCCTTTTAAAATGACTGAGTGCTACTAAAGAGTACGAGCTCGGACAGGTGTGCCAAGTAGCTGCCGCTGTCAGTTAACGATATCATTTGTGACTAATATGGTGCGTAATGCTTCTCTGGTTTTATGGAAATAACTCGGAATAGGGTTCCTCCCCATTTTTTTAACTCTTGGCTTTTTTTTTATCTAAAGTTCATTATTAGACAATAGTAGTTCAGCTACAGGCTGCAGGCGCATAAAGGCTGAATGTCACATGCCTGAGACACCACAACAACCACCTGGGATACCATATCAACCACCTAGCAACAACATTTCAATCACCTGGGGTGCCATATCAATCACCTTGCAACACTGCAGCAATCACCTCATGTGCCATAACAACTGCCTGCAAAAACACCTAGCAAGCACTAAGCACCACCGTAGCAACCAACTAGCAACACCCGAGCAACCATCTTTCACACTATAGCAACATCATAACAACCACACTGCAACCATCTAGCAACACCATAGTGAGCACCTGGGATACCATAGCAATCACCTTGCAACAGCACTAGGCAACACTGCAGCAACCATACGAAATACCATAGCAAATGCCTAGTTTACACGCTAGCGTCCATTAAGGACCACAACAGCAACTACCTGAAATGCCAGAGCAGCCACCCAGCAACACCCTAGCAACCTTTAGCAACACCATAGGAACCATCTAGCAATACCCGAGCAACCATCTGGCATACTATAGCAACATCATAACAACCACATTACAACCACCAACAACACAACAGCAAACACCTGAAATACAACAGAAGCAACCTAGCAACACCCTAGCAACCATTGAGCAACACCATAGGAACCACCTGGGATCCTATCAAAATCACCTTGTAACACTATAGCTCCCCATCTAGCATACACTTAGCAACACCATAGCAACCACCTGAAATATGATAGCAACCGCCTAGCAAACATTCTAGAGAGAACTAAGGACCACTAAAGCAACCACCTGAAATAGCATAGCATCCACCTAGCAACATCATATCAATCGCCTGTGATACCACAAAAGTCACCTTGCAAGCACTTAACACCACCATAGCAACATCATAGCAAGCACCTAGCACCACCATAGCAACCACCTAGGATACCATAGCAACTGCTTAGGCGGAAACCTAATGTCGACACTTGTAGAAAACAAATCTACATAAGAAATAAAAACCCCTCCTTTGAAAATGAAGCATCTTTTACATCAATGGACTGTTTGTCTGTTTGCTGACCTTGAAACACACCGGAAAATCGGAAAGGCAGACTGAGAACTGTCTGCTCGGAATGCAGATGAAGTGCAACTGTAATTCACAGCGTAAATACGGGACTCAGCCCTTCATTAACAGCACAGTAATTAACAGTAAAAACCCCGGCCCAGCCCAGGCCTGGAGAAGGTGTGGAGCAGCGGTGTGTTGGAGCAGCGGTGTGTTGTAGCAGCGGTGTGTAAAGAGGAGACGACGCTGATTGATTCTCTGTCGTTCATCTCGGGACACTCACAATTTCATTAGCATGGACCTCATGGCCTCAAAGTCACCTGGCTGCCCGGCTCCCGAGGAGATGCAGGGCCATTCGTCCTGACGGCCATATTGATTGATCGCTGTTGCCTTGCGTGTTTTTGAGGGTGTGTGTCTGTGTGTGTGTGTGTGTGTGTGTGGGAGTATCTGTGGGTGCGGGTGAGATGGGGAGGTGAGAGAAGATGACGATGACACACACTCCCCTGGGAACAAGTGTAATCTGGGGCATGTCTTTACCAGTGCTAGATTGCCGTTCAGTTCAGAAGATGCATGACGAGGGTGTGAGAGTGAGTGAAGGGGGGGGGGGAGGGGGGGTAGTGATACATAGAGAATGAAAGTGAAGACCAAATAAAGAGAGAAAGAAAGAGTAAGGGGAAAGAGAAAGGGAGTGAAGGAGAAAGAGAGAGTGCGAGAGAGAGAGAGAGAGAGAGAGAGAGAGAGAGAGAGAGAGAGAGAGAGAGCAGAAGACATGGGAGAGAGAGAGGGGGAGAGAGGGCAAAGAGAAAGGGAGTGAGGGCAAGAAAGAGGGAGAAAGAGAGGGAGAGAGAGATTGAAGGAAAAAGACAGAAAAAGAGAAAGAGAGAGAGAGAGAGAGTGAGAGAGAGAGAGATAGGAAGAGAAGGGGGGAGTGGAGGAAAAGAGGGGGTGCTCTGGGTGTGCTGTGTCACTGGTAATCAGACTATTGATTAATCTAAGCATCCTCACCCAACACTGAGAGAAGGAGGGTGCGGAGGAACAAAGAGATGGAGAGATAGGTGGAGGATGGGGGTGGGGAGGAGATGAGGAGATGAGGAGATGAGAGGAAGAGACGGAGTGCGATGGTGGGGGTAGGGGTTCTGCTCAGAACGGCACACAGACAATAACGCTGTAGGCTTGATGCTTGTAGCTCTGTAGGTTTCTGGTCTGTGGTGTAACAGGCGGAGCTGGCTTACGTGGCTTTGTGGTTCTGCTGGACGTTCTTTAGCCATTCTGAACGAATCCATGAGGAAATTGATAAATAAAATGTTTACATGTTAAAGCGTCAATATCAAAACCTTCAATACTGGCTTTAAAGAGAGCCATTATTTCCCATTAAAACCACCTGCCTAACATCACGTAGATCCCACTCGTGCCTCAAACAGCTCTGACCTGTTGAGGCATGGACTCCACAAGACCTCGAAGGTGTCCAGTGGTCTCTGGAACCCCTTAAGACGTTCCCAGGCGATCCTTTTCGTCCTGTAAGCTGTGAGGTGGGACTTCCATGGATTGGATGCAATAAGGTTTCAGTGCCCATGACCCTGTCGCCAGTCTGTGGAGCACTTTTGGTAGGTACTGACCACTGATCACCATACCGGGAGCACCGTACAAGACCTGTCTGATGTTTGGAAGATGCTCATCACAGTTTGGTCCTCAGATTTGAACACATGCTGCCTAATATGTAGATCCCAGCCCTTCACAGGTGCCACTGTAACCAGTCAATCAGCGTTATTCACGTCACCTGTCGGTGGTCTTAATGTTATGTCTGATTTCTTTATTTAAATGAATGTTTTTTTAATGACCTTATAGAAGCAGTACATTCAGAACAGACTGGTAAACGGGACTCTCTGGTATGATGGAGAAGGTGTGTCTCAGTTGTGATTGAGATGCATAGTGCTGGTAGAGGCGGGGCTGGGGTAGGTGGGGGGTCACAGGCACACAGAGAGCAGAGGGGGGAGAGATGAGTGGAAACAGATGGAGGAACACCAGTGGCTCGCTGCGGAGACATCCTGCACACAAGCCTTCCAGCCATATCGTCCCGGGAAAGGACAACAATTAATCCCGCCTGGAATGTCATCAAGAATGGAAAGTGGATGCCTATGGACATGCTGCTCATTATTAACCCCTCCAACTTCACTCATTAATGCTATACTGCAGAGCTGAAAAGTGTGAGAACACAATCCACATCACCATGGAAACCCTGATTATTCATGTCCTGACCAACAATAACGATTCTGTGACCCAAACAACATGATCTAGGACTTCTGGCTGTCGATGTAATATGATAAGGACCGTCATTAAAGGGTTAAGGGAAACTATGGGACATCAATTGTCCTGTCGAAGGACATAGACAAGTTGCGTGACCTTTGACCTCCATGAGTCAGGAAGTCAGAAAGCACAAGCTCCACCTGCAGCCTCAGCCCTCACCCCCCTCACTCCCCCGGTCACACTGTCAGCCCGCATTACACACCACATCCACCTCCCACTAATTATTTTACACCATTCCCCAGGGTTACCGTGACAACCAGATGGGTCACAGACGGTGACTGTGCTGAGAAACGGCACCAGAAGAATAAGAGGAAGAAGAAGAATAACGGGGGGGGGGGTGAGAGAGAGAGAGAGTGAGAGAGAGAGTGTGTAAGTGAGTGATGGAGAAAGAGAGAGAAGCGAGGTAGAGAACGAGAAGAAGAGAGAGATCCAGAGAGAGGAAGATGAAGAGTAAGAGAAAGAGAGAGACTGAGAAGGAGGACGAGGGAGAGAACAAGAGACAGAGTTAAAGAAAAAGAAGACAAAGGGTCAAAGAGTCAGAAAGGGAGAGAGAGAGAGAGAGAGAGAGAGAGAGAGAGAGAAGGAGATGAGAGAGAGGATAGAAAAGAGAGCAAGAAAAAGGAGAGAGATACAGAAAGGAAAAAACACAGAGCAAGGGAGAGAGAATGAGGAGGCGAGAAAGGAGAAAGAAAAAGAGAGGAAGGATGGAGAAAGAGAGAGAGAGAGAGAGAGAGAGAAAGAGAGCGAGAGAGAGAGATGGATAGAGAGAAAGAGGGAGAGAGAGAAAGAGAGCGAGAGAGAGAGAGATGGATAGAGAGAAAGAGGGAGAGAGAGAAAGAAAGCGAGAGAGAGAGAGAGATGGATAGAGAGAAAGAGGGAGAGAGAGAAAGAAAGCGAGAGAGAGAGAGAGAGAGAGAGAGAGAGAGAGAGAGAGATGGATAGAGAGAAAGAGGGAGAGAGAGAGATGGATAGAGAGGGGGGGAAAGAGAGAGAGATGGATAGAGAGGGGGGGAGAGAGAGAGATGGATAGACAGGAAGAGGGAGAGAGAGAGATGGATAGAGAGGGGGGAGAGAGAGAGAGAGAGATGGATAGAGAGGGGGGAGAGAGAGAGAGATGGATAGAGAGGGGGGGAGAGAGAGAGAGATGGATAGAGAGGGGGGAGAGAGAGAGAGAGAGATGGATAGAGAGAGGGAGAGAGAGAGAGATGGATAGAGAGAAAGAGAGAGAAAATGAGTAAAAGAAATGAGATGATGGAGAGATTAAGAAAAAAGAAAAGAGAGTGAGAGACAAAACAAAGAGAGAGAGAAAGAGAGAGAAAGAAGGAGAGAGATACAGAAAGGAAAAAATACAGAGCAAGGGAGAGAGAATGAGGAGGCGAGAAAGAAGAACAAAGAAAAAGAGAGGAAGGATAGAGAAAGAGAGAGAGAGAGAGGGGGGGAATATGAGAGAGAGGGATGAGAGAGATGCAGAGAGTAAAAAAAGAAAAAGAGGACTAGAGAGACAGAGAGAGAGAGAGAGTAAAAGAAATTAGATGATGGAGAGAGAGATTAAGAAAATGAAAAGACAGAGTGAGACAAAAAGAGAGAGACAGAGAAACAGGAAAAAAGGGCGAGAAAGCAAGAGACAGAAGAGAGACACGGAAAGTAAAAAAGGGGTAAAGGAGGAAAAGGGACAGGGAGACAGAGAGGGACAGGAGGAAGAGAAAGAGGGAGTGAGAGTTATAGAGAAAGAGACAGAGACAAAGAGAGAGAGAATGAGGGAAAAAAAATAGGAGGAGGGAGAGAGAGAGAGAGGGGACAAGAGTGAGAGCGAGACAGAGGAGACTCTCAATGTCAGCGGTGTGACACGCCCCATTATTCACTCGGATTGAAAAAACAAGACTTTCAATGTTAGGAATTTTCGTCTTTCCTCGGACAAACTTTTTTTCCTTCCTCCTTTTTTTGCTGGTGATCGGCGGCTCAGTGAAAAGTCACCTTGGCTTCTTCAGCAGACAAACTCGCAGTGCCTCCCTCTCTCTCTCTTTCCGTCTCTCGACTAACCATGATCTAGTGCTCAGTGCAGACGGCTTCAGTGCAGACAGATTGTTCCTGAGTAAGCTCTATATAATGAGCCAAAATAATGCATGCGTTCCTTTCACACTTACTCAAATACCATCTGGGCGAGGCTATACTGGAGGAAATATGTTGATGAAAAATGTGGATGCTGATGGGGAGAAAGTGGGCTATATTGATGGCATTGTTGCTGTTTACAAAGCACAAATTACAAGCTATTCAGGCTGAAAGGAAACCTCAACCTCAGGCTCAAAATTCAATCAATATCTAAAAAAAAAAAAAAAAACTCCGAAAACACTCCTACACAAAGAAGCCGCTCGCTCCAAACACAAGAAGCTCCGAATACTCTCCTCGCTTCTCTCGTCTCGTGTGACCACCCTTCCACCCAAGAAATGAGCTGCGCTGCTGAATAATATGCGGCCTGGTTTCACACCAGGTCGATTAACATATCAAAACTAATGTTTGGCCGTTCTTACACCTGACGGATTAACGCACGAATATTCCAAACCAATACTCGAGCTTCTTAACACAGAGAATTAGCATATCAAAACAGGTATTTGACCACTCGCGTATAAAGGAGTAAGAGTACACACCTGATTAATTAACATACCAAAGTGTTTGACCCTCCAGGTCCACCATAGCAGTGGCAGATTTAGGTATTGGGTGATATTTGCAGATCACGCCAAGGACTAACCACTTTACGGCGACCCACAAGGTTCTGTTCTAGGACCTACATGTTTCCATTAACATTAAAGGCATTTGGCTGACGCTCTTATTCGAAGCGACTCCCACTGGAATTACGCTATACTCTACACTCTTCAATGTGCTAGGAGTCTTGCCCAAGGGCTCTTAATGGTGGTGCGGCGTGCTTGCCCAGCTGGACAATCTAAAATCCTAGTCTGCCATGGGACAGGCAGTAGTGTTATGGTGTTACGTACCTGCTACACTAAGCATGTCATGGTATCCCTCAAGGTTCTGTTCTAGGACCTACATGTTTACATTCGCATTAATGGCATTTGGCTGACGCTCTAATTCGGAGTGACTCCCACTGGAATTATGTTATACTCTCCAGGTCGGAAAAAGATAGTGTTAGGAGTCTAGCCGAAGGGTGGTGTGCTTGCCCAGCTGGACAATCTAGAACCTTAGTCTGCCATGGGATAGACAGTAGTGTTACATACTCGCTACACTAAGCACTTCATGGTATCCCTCAAGGTTCTGTTGTAGGACCTACAATAATGCCATTTAGCTGACGCCATTTAGAGTGTCTTACACTTGCATCACATGACATAGGTAGGAGAATGTAGTGTTAGGAGCCTTTGGAAAGGGCTCTTATTGGTGTAGTATGGTGAGCTTGCCTAGCCAGCTTCCTGTAGCTGCTGCCCGCATCAGATTCAAACCCCTGACGCTGGCCTATAAAGCCAAAAATGGACCAGCCAGGACCCCTCCGTTCTTGATGGCAATGGTCAAAAGCCGATCCGCACCAAGAGCCCTTCCAGCTTCAAGTACGGCTCGGCTCGACCCGCCATCCCTTAAAATCTACGGAAGACAAGCGCCCAGGCTTTTTTCTGTCCTGGCACAGAAGTAGTGGAACGAGCTTCCACTGGGTGTCCGAACAGCAGAGTCCAACGCTCGCTGTCTTCAAACCCAGACCCTCCTCTTCCTAGAGTACTTGGGTGAAGAGTAGAGTACTATAGTAACTTTGAATTATTAGTCTATTTAAACGAGGTTATTCTTGAGTAAATAGTAAAGCACTTTTGCAAGTCGCTCTGGATAAGAATGTCTGCTAAATGCCTTAAATGTAAATGGCACAACAATCAAACACTAGTCTGACCCATTAGACAATCTAACACTTAAGTGGCATCCCACAAGGTTCTGTTGTAGGACCTACATATTTGCATTTACATTAGTGGCATTTAGCTTCTCCAGGGCATTCTTACCCACTAACATTTTACCTGCTACAAAGGTTGAAGAATGTAGTGTTAGGAGTCTTGCCCAGGGACTCTTATTGGTGTAGTGTGGTGGAATTGCACCCTACTGTGCTCCAAGAAAGGGGGGGGGGGGGTTTACCGACTACACCAACCACTATATGGCAACCCACAAGGTTCTGTTGTAGGACCTACAATTTTTGATTTACATTAAGGTGATATTTAGCTGATGCTCTTATCCAGAGTACGTACATTACACAGGGGGGATAATGTAGAGTTAGTAGTAGTAGTAGTAGTTGACTTTGCCCTTAGACTTTGGGGCCCTCAGAGGCAGTTCTGGGGGCCGTGTTTTGCTGAATCTGTAATGCAGAATGAAGACCATTCTTACCGAAGTGTTCTGGCACTGGATGCAGGAGCTGTTGAAGCGGACGGCTGGAATGCGCTGGACTTTCCCCTGGATATTGAACACACACTCGTAGTTCTTTTGGCCCGACTGCGGCTGGGGTAGGTTCCGGGCCCGCAGTGTGATTGGACGAACGATTCCTGCTGGAACCAGGATATCCGTGCTGTGCAGAATCTGAGGGCAGCCCTAAAACAGACCAAAGCAGAAAAAGAAATTAGGGAGAAAACAAACAAACTACTATATGGTTGATATATGTATATATACACATGGACAAAAGTATTGGGACACCTCCTTGTTTCTTTCAGGTATCAAAGGCATTGAAAAAGTAACTGTCTCTACTGTCCAGGGAAGGCATTTTACTAGATTTTGAGGCATTGGTGTGAGTATTTGCCTGCAACCAAGGATAAAAGGATTACTGAGGTCAGGATGTTGGATGATCACCACCCCAGCTCATCCTAGACGTCTTGGATGGAGCACCATCATTCCAGAGAACACCGTTCCTCCACTGCTCCACAGCTCAATGCTGGGGGGCTTTATACCCCTCCAGCCCACGCCTGGAATTAGGGACTAGACAAGCAGTGTGTGTGCAGTTGAACAACGGTGTCAACATCAGGAAAAAAAAACAAAAACAACAAAACTTGGTTGATATATTTACATGGACAAAAGTATTGGGACACTTTCTACATTCTACTAGAGTATTTAACTGCAACCAAGGATAAAAGGGGGGCATTATACCCCTCTATCCCACGCCTGGAATTAGGGACTAGACAAACTGTGTGTGTGTGTGCATTTGCTGAATGCCTGCATTCGAAGGGGTGTCCACAAACATTTGCACGTGTTGTGTATATTGTCTCTCCATTTTTACATTGTGTCCAAAGATTTGCATTTGACTGAGCATTATGGGATACCAAACAGTAAGTTCTATCACACATTTCTCTGCTGCTTTTTTACTACAGTAATACTCTGCAAAGGAAAATTAGGAAAATTTTCCTAATATTCACGCCATTCTTCACATTTCGGGACAAATGATTCATGCTAAGATTAATTCTGAGGTTTGAGTGGAAAGCAGTGGAAAGACTTAGATCTTAAGTCTTAGATTTGAACCACTATTGGCGCAAGCAAGATGGAAAATCCTTGACCAAGAGATGATCAAAGCTGTTATTTTCCTGCATTAAAATACCATTTCTATACTTATTTTTAATACTGCATCAGATATTATACTATAATAACCCTATAATAATCATTTTCACCACCTATTATTAATCAGACTGCAAAATCAACTGAGAACGATCTGATAACAGTGTAGTACACCTTGTGGAGTCCCACAGGGTTCTATTGTAGGATCTAAAAAACTGATAATTATCAATCACGATAGTGTTGCAATTCTGAGGCCGAAGAACTGAAGGGTGGGCCTATGTACACGGTATCTCGTGTTCCCAGGAAACACACAGGGCCAGATGTGCTAGGAGGGAGCAGGGGGTCTGTAGAGGAGCACTGCCTGAAGAAGGCGGCGGCACAAACGGAGGTTAAAAAGCCCATTACACAGCTGCTGCGTCCGTCTCCAGTTTTTACGAGCGGCGGGTTTTCCTCGCTGTATCACCCTGATGAAGCGCTAAATGAATATCTTCCTCAGCCCTGCGCGTCAGCCGGCGTTAGCACAATCATTACAGCCCCGCCTGGCTGGACCTGATCACGGCATTCATCAAAGCCACTGGTATTGACACCTCCCCTAATAACACATGGAGCCCCTCCATACTGACGGGAATTATCATCACTGCTCAGCGATGTGGGGAGGGGGGGTGAAGAAGGGATGATGTCTTTACATCTAGCTGAGATCCAGACAGAAGAAACACCTTGCCTAGAAATGCTGAAATGGGAAACGGTGGATTAGCATGGGTTAGCATGACGCTAATTGGCTTCTGCTAGCTTTCTTTCGTTATTAACAAGGTGTTTTATTGGGGGTGTAACTTTACAGTCCCTGTAGGGAACTTAACAGGGATAAATGACAATACTGTGTCTCTGGACACATCAGGGCCATTAGAGCTAATATATATATATATATATATATATATATATATATATATATATATATATATATATATATATATATATATATATTTTATTATTAATTAACCGTTCAACCATTATCAACCTTATCCAAAAAGGAGCAATGCTGGCTTTTTTTTTAGCATCATGCCTGTTACTCAGCTCCTCCCTACCTGAAGGCAGTGGTCTAAATCTGATGCATACCAAGAGCCCTTCATTCTTAAAGTACGGCTTAACCCACCCCCTCTCAGGACGCTTGGAAGACAAGCATCCAGATCATTATCTCGCCTGGCACCAAAGCCAAAAAGAGTGTCCGAACAGCCGAATCACTTGCTATCTTCAAACATCAACTGAAGACCTGAAGATAGAGCTGGGCAATATCACAATATTTTATCGTATCGTGATAAATATCGGTATTGTGGTACACAATATGCTTTTATGAGTGCATCGTGGATGTCGTCAGTGTTTAAAGAGTGTTGATTACTGTAAACAGTCTTATTTCTTTTAATTCATTGCAGCATATTTTGAGTAAAAATCACAGTACTCAGTATAGGAGAGTATTTGTATGGCAGTTAAAAAAAATTTAATGCTGTTGGTGCATTTTGTCTGTGATGATTTTTTTTTTATAAATATTGTATATATCGTAAATAAATGTCTTTAAATATCGTGATATTACATTTTCCCATATCGCCAACAACAATAAAACTAACCTGAATTAAGAAAAATTAAATAGTAATGTGAGGAATCATTACTATTTTATTCATTACTACATTACCCCCCCACACACACACACCCAGGAACAGCGATGTTCCTGACACTAGGAAGGTAAAGGACTTAACAGACTCCGCCAATTTTCCACTCGTTCTGAGAGGAGCGCCAGGTCCCCAGACTCTTCCTGGTGATGGAGGTCCCATCACCTCTCCAACTGTTGAGCACGGGGGTGATTTTCTACCCTTCATGCAAGACTCATTAGTGCAGAGTTCCAGCCGCTCACTAGCACCGCCAGGTGGGCACAAACTCCATTGGGCGTCTTTAAATAGACCACATAAAAAGCTGCCTACCTCCAACATGCAAAGGGCACTTCTGACGAAGCTGGAGAAGGCCATTTACCGCCGCGTCCCCTTCGTCCTCCCTGCCACAGCTGGCCGTTAGCGTAACGCTTAGCGTGATCTGTTATCTATTTAACACTGAACAATAATCAAGGAGGCTGTAAAAGCAATTTGCCAGCACAGGTGTCATAAATCAGAGCACCGGCATGCACAGAGGCTGCCCGGCTCCACCGCTACTGCTGCCCCCCCCTACCCCAACCCCACCACTCCCAACATGCAGCACGCTGCCGCGAGTTTAACAATGATGCAACTCCCCAGCAGCGACGCCATCCATCTTCAGGCAGCGGCAGCTGATTCGGCCGGCGCGGCGCATCGGCACGCCGATAAATCTCATTTTCATATTGGAAGTATGAAAAGCAAGAATTTACTCCCCGCCGGGACGCGGCGGAGGCACAGGTGGGCAAGGTAGCAGGGGAGCAGAGTGTGTGTGTGTGTGTGGGGGGGGTGCAATCAGAGGGTGATATGAATCCAATTTATCAAGGTAAATGAACGGCCTTTAGTTCTGCATAGAGGGAGAAAAGGCTGGGAAATGGTACTAGTTAACCCCGGATGTGATGTACGAGCGCACGCCGTCCTCCGGCTTGCAACCAACGCGCTCAGGCTATCGCACAGTCAGCCCTTTCTGAGCAGAATCAGCCAGGCTGTTTTACTGATTAGGCTAAATAGCAGGCTTTAATTAACGAGGGGATGAATGGATAGCTCCATCACGGTGGCGGAGGAGCGGCGCGGCTGACTGACACTCCAGCTGATCCATTAAGCGTTACCTACGCCACCTGTAACTCAGCCCAGCTCTCACAGCTACTGTAGCTACCACTGAACCCACCGGAGTGAGCAGCACCGAGACACACAGCAGAGAGAGAGGAGAGAGAGAGAGACAGAGGGGAAGGAAAACAGGGTAAGAGAGAGGCGAAAGAGAGAGACAGCAGAACGGGGCGAGAGAGGGAGAGAGGGAGAGAGAGAGAGGAGAGAGAGAGACAGAGGGGAAGGAAAACAGGGTAAGAGAGAGGCGGAAGAGAGAGACAGCAGAACGGGGGGGGGAGAGAGAGAGAGAGAGAGAGAGAGACAGACAGACAGAGGGGAAGGAAAACAGGGTAAGAAAGAGGCGGAAGAGAGAGACAGCAGAACGGGCGAGAGAGGGAGAGAAATAGAAAGAGAGATGGAGCGATTGAGCCAGGGGGAGGGAGAGAGAGAGAGAGAGAGAGAGAGACTGAGAGGGGAGAGAGAAAGGGTGAACGACATACAAAGTGAGAGAGGTCAGGGTAAGAAAAAGTCAAAGAGAGAGAGACAGGATGAAAGAGAAAGCAACAGAGAGAGAGAGAGAGAGAGAGAGAGAGAGAGAGAGAGAGAGAGAGAGAGAGAAGAAAGAGGTAGAGAAAGAGTGACAGATTGAGAGCGGAGAGAGAAAGGGTGAGACATACAAAGTGAAAAACAAGAGAGAGAAGAAAGAGAGGGGCGTGAGAAAGAAAGAAAGGGGGAGAGAAAAGAGAAAGTGTGTGAGAGAGAGAGGGGGATAGAAAAGGAGAGAGAGAGGGGGGACTGAGGAAGAGTATCTGAGTGAGAGAAAGTGAGTGTGAGAAAAGTGGAGTGAGAGACATAGAAACAGCATGAGAGAGAGAGAGAGCAAGAGTGCGAGAGAGAAGTTGGGTGAAAGAAAGCAAGAGAGAGACGGAGAGAGGGAGAAAGTGAGTGCGAGACAATGGGGTGAGAGATACAGCAACAGCGAGAGAGACAGAGAGCAAGAGTGAGAGTGCGCGAGAGAGAGAAGTTGGGTGAGAGAAAGCAACAGAGAGTGAGAGATAGAGAAAGTGACTGAGGAAGGGCAGCTTGACAGAGAGACAGAGAAAGTGAGTGCGAGTGAGAAATGGGGAGAGGGAGGTTGAAAGAGGGAGAAACGGCGCGAGAGAGAAAGACAAAGTAAGTGCAGGAGAGTAGTGGGGTAAGAGAGAAAGCAACAGCGAGACAGAAACACAAAGAGAGGCAGAGAGAAAGAGATACAGAGTGTATTTGGCAGAGCGAGAGAGCGAGAGAGCTCGCGCGAGAGTGTATTTGTGTGGTCCATTTCGCCGGCCATGGTTAGCGAGGCGGGTGCTGGTTGGAGTGGGCTACTGAGGGGTTTTCAGCCCAATCCGTTCCCTTTCAGAGCGCTTTCACAAGAGGATGATTGAAGGAGGAGAGGAAAAACAGAGGCGGAGAGGAAAAATTAAACACCGCAGAACAGACTGCAGTTCTAGATATTCAGCACAGGTGAGTCCACTAATGGACCATAATGGACTTTTCATCAAGTTTCCACTTTTTAAAATGGGACACAGCTGCTCCATCACGCTCCTCTCCCTCACACAAAAGTTTTGGGCAGATTAGATCATTAGTTCCATCCTGCTCTGTTAATTACTAAATAAATCTCTTTAAAGCCCCTCTGATAAATCAGCTCTCCATAACTAACGCATTCATTCACACCCTGGTGTAGCAGAGTGAGCGACAAGAGAGAGAGCGCGCGAGAGAGAGACACTCACTTTTTCCAGTTTATAAGCACTTCAGGTCCAGCGAACGACCTCAAGTGGTAAACAGGCAAGCAGTGAACGGCCTTTTGAGGACTACATTGAAAAAGGAGGGCTTTTTAGGGGGCCTATTTTATTGATTAGGCCAAATGTGCAGCTAACCTGTAGCATTAAGCATCGAGCGCTGTCATACAACCCAAAGACTGTGGGTTCGAATCCCACATTAGGCTGCCCGCCATCCGCAGCCGGCGTCGGAGGGAGCACAAGAACAGCATGCTGAAAAGCAACTGAAAACTGGGGGTGTTCTTAATCTTTTGGCCATTACCGTACACAGATACACCCCCTCTAATGACTGCATTCAGCTACTTTAAGTTGCACCCATTGCTGACACAGACGTGCAAATGCACACACCGAGCCTGTTTAGCCCCTGTAGAGAAGTCCTATTCTACCAATAGAATATGACTCTCCGGAGCAGATCGACATCATCATCATCATCATCATCATCAGCTTCATCATGCCAACAGTGCCAGGCGTGGGCTAGAGGTGGTATCAAGCCCCCCCCAGCATTGAGCTGTGGAAGGACTGTGTTCTCTGGAATGATGGACGCCTTATCCTTCCCTGGACAGTAGAGACAGTTACTCCAACAAAAGCAGGAGAAACCCTTTTTTATGCATGAGCGGGTGTCCCAATACTTTTGTCCATATAACGTACACAATGGCTTTAAGAATAATGCTAGGGGAGCAAGGGAGTAGTTGTTGTCTCTCTACATCTACCAGTGCTGTTCACTGTGGCCTAAAAATAGGCCTGGTCAAGGTCTGCGTCTTCATTAATCTAATGGGCCAGTCTGCCTCACCAGCAGATCTATCCGTCTTCATCGGATGCTTATATACTGAAGGGACGGCGTGTTATTACGCTGAACAGACGTCCACGGAATAGGAGGTCTGCTGTCAGCGCAGACGTTAATCTACAGCCCTCGCCGTCTACATTCTTCGCAAAACCGAGCATAAGTGCACCCTCAAGACGTTTTTAAGCCCCACTCCTTTAATGTCAGCCACCTCATTTTCATTAACGAGCTCCAATCGGCAGTTAATTATGAATTAAGGAAGAGCCGGGGATGGAGCGTTTGTTGAATGTGGTTTAAAGGTTACAGATAAAGTGAAGGGCTTGTTTAAAACGGAGGAGGATGAGAGAAGACACTCGCCACTTACTGTTGGACAATAAGGGCATTCTTGAGGCTGTTTCCTGTTTGGCCTGCATGTGCTGCTACTGCTGGTGGTGGTCGTGGTGCTGCTGGTGGTGATGGGAATGTACGAATAGAGCTCCAAAGCCCACTACAGTGCCCACCAAAGCAGGTCTGGATAACCTTGGCTTGTGGTGAGGTTCATGGGGTGACCTCTGACACTGAATCTTTGTTACAGTGGATTGAAGTACACTATATGGGCAAAAGTATTGGGACACCTGCCTGTTGTTCATCGTTTCTTCAGAAGTCAAGGGCATCATAAAGAGTGTATCCTGCTTTCGTTGGAGTAACTGTCTCTACTGTCCAGTGCAGAAGGCTCTCTACTAGATTTTGGAGGAGCATTGCTGTGAGGATTTGATTGCATTCTGCGACAAAAGCGCTAGTGAGGTCAGGATAAGGGTTAGGTGATCACCACCCCACCTCATCATCTCCAACACCCCAACTCATCCTAAAAATACCGGATGGAGAACACCGGTCCACTGTTCCACAGCTCAACGCCCCGCACGGCATTAGGCACGGTGCCAACAGGTTCAATTTGTATCTGCTCCAGAGAGTCCTATTCAATTGGCAGTACTTATCTACAGGGACTAGACAAGCTGTGTGTGTGTGTTCATTAGCACATCTTTGTCAGCAACTGGTGCATCTTAAAGTAGCTGATTCATTAGAAGGGGTGTCCACAAACATTTGGACATTGTGTTTCACTCTGATTCTCAGGATTGAGCGGGTTTCACTGGGTCCTTCCTGGTGTTTTGCTCATGTTTACACCCACACCGAACAGAAACGTGATGTCCTCAGCATTGCTAAACAGGTAGACTTGCCCATTAGATTAATGATGACGCAAGTACAAGTACAGACCTGGGAAGTACTGACCAGGAAGCTGGTTGCACATGTGTTGGAGGAGGCATGTCCCAGTCCTCACCTTTCCAGTGTCTGGAGCATTACATGTGAAAGTACTAACGAGTGGGTGGGGTAATATGGGGATCTAAAAATTGCAGAGGAAACCTGTAAAAACTGAAAACGGTAAAAATATTTAAAAAAAAATGGAGATACAAGGTTTTTGTCAGAAAGCAACCACATATAAAATGTTATTTACTAACCATCTGTTCAGCCATATTTATCTTCTGAGTTTATACGTAATGTTGATGATGCCAAAACAGAGGTGAATATTTTCATTTGTACCCATTTTCATTTCACCTCTTTGATATGAACAGACTTAAAAAAACAAAAACAAAAAAAAAACAAAACAAAAAAAAAAAACAGGATTTGGGCAAAAACCTCAGTTCAGAACTATGACAGAACAGTGTCTCAGACGTCAGGCAGATTATTTATAAACTGTTTTTTTCATTAACGACTTTGTTTGAGGGAACTTTTAGAGGCATTGGAGTCTCTAGACGTCTGGTTCCATTCACAACCACTGTGAACAATTCAGACAATTCTGTGTAAGTTTCTCTAGAAATGAGCATTTCACACCAAACCAATCAGAATAACTTTTACATCTGAACCAATTCATTATGAGGACAATTTGACAAATTAGTGGAATCACCCTTTAACACACAGTAGCTCTGGCTAGACAGACCAGGTGCTGGGAGCAGTTAGACGAACATTATTATTATAGATATAGTATTATTATAAATATAGTATTATTTCTGTGTGTATTTGTTCTAATATGAGTATTCTGAGCACATACACTCTTAAACATAAAGGTGCTACAAATGGTTCCTTGGGTGATGCCATAAAGGAACCAATTCTGGATCCATAAAGAGCCATGTTTGTCACAGAGATGTGTGAGTGTGAAGAACCTTTAATTGACCCTGAAACCCTTTTCCTGGTGTAAAGGTTCTTCGTCAACTTAATGCTCACATCTGTGTTATAACAATGGTTCTTCATGGAACCTGGAACCAAGAGTGGTTCTTCTAGGGCCTCCGTCTAAGAACCTTGCGTAGCACCTTGGGTTGTTTTTTTAGAGTGTAGAAGCAGACAGTCCGGTCTGTCTAATACTGGTACCGTTCCTGGTTGCTGTACTGTGAGTGTATGTCGGTAACTGTATCCAGTGCCAGCAGCAGCTGCTTCATCCCCCAGTAGGTCCTCTCCCTAATACTGATTAGCACCCCATTAGGAGAGGCCTGCTAGCTCACTGCCTGTTGACAGTCTCTCCATTAACCTTACAGTGCATGGCCCAGTTATCACACGGCTAAGCACTTTTGTCTGTTGAAACATTAAAAGCTTGAGTGAGGGACGGGAAAAAAAAAAAAGCAAGCAGACTTATACACACACACTTTTACACACAAACAAACCCCAAATCCAATCTTTCACTTCTGGCCGAGTGAGAGAGAGAGAGGGAGAGAGAGAGAGAGGGGAAATAAAAAAAATCAGAACTGTTGCTTACACAAATTCTCAAGCAAGGCAATTGCTCGGTCACTCACTCCATTTCTCTCATTTTTCCATCTCTTCCTCCCCGCTAATCCCATTTTCAGTCTCCATATGCTATAATCCATGAAATATGCTCCCTTCGCTCAGCAGGGAAGAGAGAGAGAGAGAGCGCGAGTAAAAAAAATAAATAAATAAAACGAAAAAAAAAAAAACACACACATGCCCGCATCCCGGCTCCAAATCATTTGGGAACTGTTCCAATTAAAAAACGTTACATGATATTTTGGAGCCGCTCTCTTTGGGCAAGTCGCTCCTGATGCAGCAGCTAAACAGGCCCCGGCGCAGCGTGTGTCCATCGTTCGGCTAACGCTCTGAAGCTGTGACTGCTGCCTAAAGAAACACTTCAGCCACTACTGAGAGCTGGGGACGGGCAGCGACGTCTCGTTTGCACAGCGCTAACTAGCCACGAGTAGCTTTTTTATTTATTATTAGCAATGTCAGCGGTTTGCTGGACCCGTTTCCTTAAGCACAGCTCTACGGATGGGCCGTCGTATTCCAGAGGCGAACAGTCAGTCCGGTTTCCAAAGAGGAAACCGAGTCAGTGAATCCAGACCTGCTGTATTCCTGTTGTTGCTTGGTTTGATAGAAGACGACGACTAGCTTCGTACTCTACCGGTCATTTCAATGACATGACTCAGAAGTCAGAGATGGTGCTAACTAGGCTCACAAGTCTAGCTAGATACCAACTACTCTAGGTGATGTTTATCCTCCAGAGACAGTATGTCCAAATATTTGTGGAGAGAAGTACTATCAATACAATAGGACTCTCTGGAGTAGATAAAAATTAAGCTATTGGCACCATTCCGCCCAATGCCAGGCATGGGCTAGAGGGCTAGATAAAGCCCCCCAGCACTGAGCTGTTTTCTCTGGAATGATGGTTGGTGCTTCACCCAATACTTTTGGGATGATCTGGGGAGCTGGGGATGGGGTGGTGATCATCCAACATCTCGACCTCACTAACGCTCTCGTAACTGAATGCAATCAAATTCCTCACAGCAATGCGCCTTCAAAATCCAGTAGAAAGATTTCCTCGGCTAGTAGAGAGACAGCAGGATAAAAAAAAAAGGTTTAAGAAACACCCTTGATTTCGGGGGGGAAACAATGAACAATGTGCAGCTGTCCCAATACTTTTGTCCATATAGTGTACATTTGAAAGTCTGTTCCTTATTCAAAACTAGCCAAGTAAAGTTAAATGTAATGCTAAACAAAAAAAAAACAACAAAAAAAAACAAATGTAATGCTAACCACTACCACTTGACTAGAATGTTGGCATGTCGTCCACTGAGGAGAAGAGATCTAGTGCTGAGAAGGAGAGTCCTCATTGCTATCAATTCTGCAGCAGCTAGTGTTTAAAAGCATTAGCAATTCACCCAACATCTACCTATCCTTGGCTAGTTTTGAATGGGAAACATTCTCCCCAGTGTGTTTCTATGTGTGTTGCTACATTTCCGTGCTGCTCAAAGTTTTAACCCACAGTCCTAAGTTCATTTCGGCTGAAGCCCGTTTTTCTTGTGCTGTGATTTCCTTCCCTGCGGTTCACTAATTATCCGCTCATTAAGTCTTACAGATACTCGAATATTAAAATGTGTAAATCAGGCTCTATTTCGAACTGTAAGAGAGAGAAAAGCAGGAGAATTTAAAACATATCATCATCATGCAGTTTGAGAAATAATCACTGCTGATTCACAGAGAAGCTAAAATACAACCTATGATTTTCCGCCAACACTTCAATACAGGGGGGCATTTTAACACCCTAATGCCTTACCAGGCCGGTGGCTGCGACTCTCCTGGTTACTCATTACCAACTTAGCAAGCAATAACTAGGCACGTAGGAGTTAAGCACGTCCAGATCATTTTTATGTATGAGTTACGCAAGGTCAGCTTGTTCACATCATCTCCGGATATGAAGACATCCAGCTGCTTAGCTCAGACAGTCTGAGGAGTCGTAGTCTAACAGGTCAGGTGTAGGTACCGCTCATGCAGACCCAGTGTCCAAAGAAGGCTTGAAAGTTACACTACATGTCCAAATATTTGTGGACACCCCTTCTAATGAATGCACTCAGCTACTATAAGTTGCACCCTTTGCTGACACAGATGTGCAAATGTTTGTCTAGCCCCTGTAAAGAAGGACTGCCACTAGAATAGGACTCCCTGGAGCAGATAACCTATTGCATGAACCTATTGGCACCATGCTACCTAATGCCAGGCGTGGGCTAGAGGGATATATAGAGGAATATAAAGCCCCCCAGCATTGAGCTGTGGAGCAGTGGAAGAACTGTGTTCTCTTGTATGAGGATGGTGCTCCATCCAATACTTTTGGATGAGTTGGGGAGTTGTGGGGGGGAGATGTGGGGTGGTGATCATAATGCATCCTGAATGCAATCAAATCCAAGCAGCAGAATTATAGGAGAATTAGTTTTTTGTTGTTGTTGTTGTTTTTTGGCTCCTGGGCTCCACCTATAGGTGGGGAGTATGGTTCACTTTTACTCCACTACCATAAATACAAACCAAGCAGTGAGCGCCCCTTCATAGACAGCTGTACACATGCATTTGTGGACAAGCTGGAAGCTACAGAAGCGTCATCTGAAGGGAAATAAGCATGTGGACTGAGGCGGTAGAGTAATACTACAGAATTTTACACTAAACCAACTCAGGCGAGAGAGGTCCACTGGGCAGTAGCAGCGTTCCGGGCTGGAGTGGCAACGACGGAGGCGCCATTCCCCCTGTTTAAGTCAGTGAAGCATCGGCATGATTCCAGAGCTGCTATTTTTTAGGTACACTTTTATTACATGTATGATAGGCAGTAGTAGGCAGCCAGGTAAGCTTGATGATGCTTAATAAGGGCTTAATAATGCTCATTTCTTAGATGTAAAAGATTATGACATATAATAGACAAACAAAAGTACTGGTAAGTAAGGCTAATATAGCCTGGTATGACGGGCAGGCAGCTGATTACCAGCTATTAGCTCGATAACACTTAATGAGAGCATCACAGGAGCATTATAATGCCCCCTATACTGAAGTGTCTAATCATGCTTGTATCCGAACCTCTTCTAAATGAGTGCACTGATCTTATTTATGTGCTGGCACTTCTCAAGGCAACACTGTAACCTGCAAATCAAAGCCACACAGACGATGATTAATACAAGTCTGCTAGACTGCACAGCCTTTCATCTCAGGGCAAAGCCCTCACTAAAGGCCAACTCCACACAAAAATGTCGCGGCACTCGTGTCTTAAAGCCTTCTCCCAGCGCTTTCTTATCAGTGGATAGAGAGCCAATCTGGACGCCATCCCCCGCCTTCGCCGCGCTGGCAGAAAAGTGTTTGCTAATGTAAAATCCAGATAGCTTATCTGCTGGCTGGCTGGCATGAGAGGAGAGAAGAGAGAGTGAGAGAGAGAGAGAGAGAGTTAGAGTCAGAGCTGGACAGCTCCGGGGCCCACGGCAGTGCCAGGCCCAGTGGGGCTTTTTTCATCAGCCCTGGGGACACTGGCTGCTGATGGACGCCTGCCGTGTCACTTCCTGTGCGAGCGGGACGTCCGACGCAGCCACCAGAGCCCTTCCTGCTGAGCTAATGGCTCCGGTGTCACTCATCCCAACAATTAATTACCTCTGGCCACCGTGCGTTAATGAAAGAGAGCCGCCCCACTGAGACCTGAGGGAGTGTAAGTGTGTGTGTGTGTATGTGTGTGTGTGGAGAGATGGGGGAGTCGGGAAGAGTGAGAAGGAGGAGAGAGTGTAAGAGAATGTGGTAGGGCCAGAGAGTGCATGGGGTAGGGGGGGGTGGGTGTGGTGTAAGGGGGGGGTGGGTGTGGTGTAAGGGGGGGGGGGGGGTGTAAAGGAGTAGAAATAGAAAAATGAGTAAGAGACTAAAGATAGAGGGAAAAGTGAGAGAGTGAGCGGTAGAGAGAGCAGAGTGAGAATGTAAGAGAGAGAGAAAGAGAGAGGAGCGGTAGGTAAGGAGAAGCAATTCCATGGAGCTCCCTCAGGGAAAAGGACAGCCAGTGTGTGTGTGTGTGTGTGTGTGTGTGTGTGTGTGTGTGTGTGTGTGTGCACATGTGTGTATGTGCTCTTAACCATCAGGCTGGGTGATCCTCTCCCCGTAGTGCTGCTCTTGAAGGTTAAACATCCACATGAGCTAATTAGGTTCTGTGTAATGATGAATGCTATGGAAAGGGCGGATGTTACAGTACCCGACTGCCACTCGCTGTCTGTCAAGCGGTGTTCACTAAAAGGCTAACACTAAAAGGCTAGTGCTAATAAGCTAATGCTAACCGCCACGCTTCTCACCAGGGCACACAAAAGTAAAGCTATCCTTACATCACACAGACACATGTCCAGGTAACACATAATGTTTACATACATTATATGGACAAAAGTATTGGGACAGCTGCTTATTCATTTCTTTAAAGGACAAGCCCTGTTTTTGTTGGAGTAACTGTCGCTACTGTTCAGGGAACAGGGAAGATGTGCAAATGCACACACAGCTTGTCTAGTCCCTGTAGGGAAGTACTGCCAATAGAATAGCACACTCTGAAGCAGATAAACATGAACCTACTGGCACCGTGCTGCCTAATGCCAATGTTCTCTGGAATGATGGTGCTCAATCCAATCCTTTTAGGATGAGCTGGGGAGTTGGGTATGAGGTGGGGCAGCGATGATCCAAGCAGTAAAATGCTGTAAAATGTAGCGGAAAGCTTTCCCTGGACAGTAGAGACAGTTACAACAACAAAGCAGGATGAGCTCTTCTGTAATACCTTTTATTTTAGAAGAAACAATGAATGAGCAGGTGTCCCAATACTTTTGTCATAAGGACATTTGGACGTCATGCTGAAGAAATAGCTTTTTAACGTTAACTGCTAAAGCACTGATGGCGATGAGGACTCCTCAGCGGACTGCTGTGTCCACTCCAAGGTTCCTCCGCAGCTGTAAGCAGTATTCATTGCAAGCTCTAGATATTATCAATTAGCACAGATAATCTCGATTTTGGGCCGCTAGCAGTTCACATACTGTAAAACCAAGCCTTTCCAGGATGAGTCCGACCGGGCTTTGATGCCGTCCCACAGGGAAGCCAGAGGTGACTTAGGCTTTGGGGCCAAAAGAGGAAAAATAACGTCTCAGCTGCACGGCCTGAAGCCGTCAGCAGCCGTAAATCCCGCTCGGAACAACCTCCTAAATCTGCCACACGTCTCTATCCCGCCAAGTCTAACTCCTGTCATAAAGTTTTATACCTCAGGACCCAAAACTCACATCCAGCGGCCCGCAGGGACTGCACTCATTCACTCTTCACTCACGACTTTGTCTCTTTTAAAACAGAGACGTGTCACAGGCCGTTGGCGGCACCGCGTGCTCCGAAACCCCTCCGAAAGCCCTTCCGAAACCCCTCCGTTCCGGGCTAAGCGGTGGCGAGGAGTGGAAAAACCCATCTTTTCCAGGCAGTTGGCGAAGAGAAGCCGTTTGTAATTAGAGGTCGTGGATCATCCATTTAGAAAGGTCAAAAGCCATCTGTTTACACACATACATGCACATACACACACACACACCAAGCAAGGCCTCATCTGCCCCAGCAATGTGGGGAGCTATAGCCAATGTGCTACTGGGTAACATAAAACCTGCTCTCCCGTCTCCACTGTGGAAATAGTGAATTTTAATAGACGACAAGGATAGGCCTGGTTTTAATGCTCCATGGCAGCTGCGCTCAGCGCCGGTTAAAGGCAGGAACTTAAAGACTCGTGGCGGATCTAATTGGCTGTGTGAAGGTCAAAGAATGTACATGTGGAAATGAGGAATTTTAGCTGGGTTGCAAACGAGCGCATCCGTCAACAGGCAAACATATGGTTTAATCCAGCCGGAGAAAAACACACAGAGCGCACAAACCTCAGGGAGTGTAAGAACACACTACCATTCAGATGTCTGGAACCACCTGCCTTATCAACAGTGCTTTGTTCTTTTTTCTACAGTAATAATCATTTAAACTATGCGTCCAAATGTTTGTGGACAGCGCTTCTAATGAATGCACTCAGCTACTTTAAATTGCACCTCATTGCTGACTTAAACAGATGTGCAAATACACACACAAACACGGCCTGTCTGGTCTCTGTGGAGACGTACTGCCACTAGAATAGGACTTTTTGGAGCAGATAAACCTATTGCATGAACCTATCGGCACCATGCTGCCTAATGCCAGGAGAGGACTAGAGGGGGTATAAAGCCCCCCAGCATTGAGCTGTGGAGCAGTGGAATGATGGATGGTGAAGCTCCATCCAATACTTTTGGGATGAGCCGGGGAGTTGGGGGATGATGAGGTGAGGAGATGCTCATCCAACATCCTCACAGCAATGCTCCTCAGTGTAGTAAAAACTGGTGTCCCAATACTTTTTTCCAGATAGCGTATATGATGGATCATCTACAGCTCTGTTTATTGTTCCAAACCCATCTATTAATTTTTTTTTTTTTTTATGTATAACTTCAAGTGTCCTACTAACCATTTCCAGCAGGGGTGGGGAACTCCAGTCCTGGAGCGCAGGACTCCTGCACAGTTTTTTTTTTATTATTATGTATAATAATACGCATTTTTTACAGTGCTAACCAAAGCTAAGCTAGGTGGCGCCTGTGGGCCTCCACGGTGATGTAAACCAGCCAATCAGCCAATCAGAGCTGAGCTTATAATTTTTCATCCTTCAGAGCCCACCATAAAAGGAATATCTGGATGTTTCATTCGGAGACACAATAACAGGGTGGTAAATAGGCTTAAATAACTGCATTTATTTCACCCCCCTCAACATCCAACAACTTCAGATGCTCAATAAATGCCTTTAATGTTGGTGCCTTTAAGGTGAAGTTGATGGCTAATGTTCAAACAATACAGTAGAATTAGCATTAGCATAAGGTAAGGACTGCAGCTGAAATCTGCTATGCTGCCACATCAGTGCATTGCGACGTACTGTGTCACGACCCTCCAGCCGAGCACACTCACTACTCCAGGACTGTGCAGTGGAAAGAATGCAAGGAGAGGATAGAAAGTGGGGGAGAGGGAGACAGAGAAAGAGAGACAGAGGGAGGATGCTAAGAGAGATAGAGTGAGAAACAGAGACACAAACAGGAACAGGCTGTTTTTAGCAGATTAGCTAGAGGATTGGCGTTGGAGTGACTTTGGGAGCTGAGACCGACTCTCCACACACAGGGCTGTGTAGGGCTTGTGTGTGCTTTCCTGAAGCAGCTCTTCATGGCTGGGCCAAGGTATCAGGGCAAAGCTTCCTCTCCTCACTAAAGAGCCAGACACACTCCACTGCTGTATCCTCACTCACAGCCGGTTTGACCGTTTTCAGTCCACCCATGTAGAAGCAGCCTGCTTGTTATACTTCTACCACCCACCCAGGCTCACAGTGGGTTCCAGGTGGGCATGGGCTCTGAGTGGATTTGTACATGTGTTGCTACTGGGACCCAGCTGGGCTTCCTAAATAGATCCCCCATCTTTACAGCCCACCCTAATCTCACATGGGTTCCAATCGACACCCCTTGAACAGGGGACCCCTGTTTAACCCCCAAATGGTCCCATCACTGTCCCTGGCGTACATGTGTGTGTGTGTGTGTGTGTGTGGGGGGGTTAAACATGGAACTCACGGACAAAACTTTCAGGTTCCTGACTGAGCCACTCCTCCACGCCCCACATGCTCTTCAAGCAGCTCCTCCTGGCCTTTTTTTCAGGCGGTACCGGTGGTGACCCCACTGGCTTAGGCAGTGATGCTCTCTAGGGCCTGATCTTCTCTGAGAAGAGGCTGCACGCTTTCCGCCCACCTCAACACTCACGCTCTCCTCCGTATGATCAACCACACCGAGCACGTTTCAGCTCAGCCAGCAGCAAAAACGCCTGGGAGGAAGCTCCTGAACTGATGACGCGTGCATGCGCATGTGCGACTGTGTGTGTGTGTGTGTGTGTGTGTGTGTGAGAGAGAGAGTGAGTGAGTGAGTTTGTGTGTGTGTGTGTGTGTGTGGGTAGGATCCCTTGGCCTGCTTCTCGACCGCTCTTCCCTCCAGTATCAACATTGGATGACTCATCACTTTTCGCTGACTAAATCTTTTTCACAAGTGACAGAGGCAGCGAGGGAGAGAGGGAGAGAGGGAGAGAGAGAGAGAGAGAGAGAGAGAGAGAGAGAGAGAGAGAGAGAGAGAGAGAGAGATAGGGAGCAGGGAGAGATAAGAAGATTGTCAGGCCTTCTCCTGGAGGTGTGTGGAGAGAGAGAGAGAGAGAGAGAGAGAGAGAGAGAGAGAGAGAGAGAGAGAGAGAGAGAGAGAGAGAGAAGTGAGAAGGAGAGAACAGAGAGCGAGAGAGATAGAGAGAGAGAGGGAGAGAGAGAGAGAGATGGGCATATCTCGCTGCTGCTGGCTGACTCTGATAAGGAATCTCTTTGATGTTCAGTTAAGTGTAAAATTAAAATGTGCCAAAAGCCGAAGGGCGCTCGTACCCCGCCCCCCGAAACGACAAAAGAAAAGGATGCTGTTCTTCTTTTCTCCTAACCCCCCCCCTCCCTTTCTTTCCCCCGCGCTCCCCGCGCCTCGGCGTCAGCGTCGGCGCGTGCACACAGCCGCTCTCTCCCTCTGAAGTAAGCGGGCCGCTAATCGTACGAGTTGCTCTGCCGCTGTGCTTACATTAGCCCTCAATCACATGTCAAATTATTTTTCATCTTTCATCTGGCTATCATTATGCGTTATTATCTCCGTGGTCGTATTACAGATCCAATTAACCTCGTTTCTCTCCACAGCGCCTGCATAGTTAGCATATGCATAGTTAATAATTTCTCTAATTGAAATAGCATCAGAATTATAGATATGAAAACGCCTCGGCTTCTCGTCTGCAAGCCTGTGGAACTATATAAACTAAAGGGGAGGAGGGGGGGGGGGGAGAAAGCTGTATATTGACTGTTATGAAATATTAATGAGACTCAGGGACTTCCATTAAAAAGAATAGGTTGCTACAGTGACTGTGGCAGTGACTTCACTATTGACCAAACGGGTCAGCCATTGTAAAGCAATTATGGCACCGCAGAGCTTTCACACTTTCTTATGATTAATATTCATATTCCGATCGCTGCAGGAACGAGAGTCGCGTATATTATCAGGGCAGAATGATGATGCAAAAGAAAGCAAGCCTGATGTAAATAAAGTTAACAGAGTCAGCGGAGGCGATGTGACACGGCAGCGGGAATTTACGGCTGCACAATTTACAGTGTGTTAATCATCATCATCATCATCAACATCATCATCATCATCATCATCATCGCGGTGTTGGCCTTTGCGCCAGTGGTTCAGCAGGAGGCCGGAATATGCAAATTAGCTCCCTAAACAAGCACAGTGTTTAATTATGAGCTGCGAAGGTCCCAACCAATCACAGACGCCCAGGGGGGTGTTTGGAGCGTTGACACTTTATGTCTTTGCATTAAAATCTTACATTTTAGCCTAATTTTCAGTCATGTGGTCCGTTTTTACCAAAATGGATCATAATTTTGGGAAACATTTAACATCCAACAGTCTTTGTTCCGATTGTCTAACTACAAAAAAAAAAAGTATGATTAAGAGTAAAAAATTTTAATATTTGAGCAGCATGGGTAAAATAGGTAAACGTACCTTTTTTTGAGTGAGAACAGACTTTTACACACATTTTAAAGCACAACTGCTGATTATTTCTCTAATGTAACAGATTAGAAATATGCATATAAATTTATAGCAAGCTTATAACATATTATACATTATACATTATATATATTATACATTTAATTATGGACGTCTGTGTTTACAGATTTCATTCCAGGCCATTTTAAAGCTTTTCTATTGGACATGTATACACAGCGTAAACTACCAGACCCGATCTTTTGAAAAAGTGTTTTTTTGTAATTGCATTTATTTATATTTATTTCTTTAAAGTGCATTTTACATTTAATCATTTATTACTATTCATTACTTTTTTCTCCAGCATAATTAAAGTGAGCAGGACTGGGTTTCATCAGCAGCTTAAGGCAACAGACAGTAAAAGGACCCTGTACTCTACAGGAACAAGGCCGACCTCACTGCACCAGAATAATCTGAATAATTTAATTGTTGTTGAACAAAATCAGCTTTACAAGAAAAAGGGGAAACAAACTTCTTCATTTTTACTGGATGTCAATGTAAAAAGGCATTTCTATTGGTCCATTCATAATGCATTTTTGACACAATGTAAAGAAGTGCCAGATTTGACCTGTTGAGATTTAAAAAAGTGTTTTTTAATATTTTTGTAACTATTTATTTACATTAATTTTTTTGCATTTTACATTTTTATTTCAAGAATATGATAAAAAAAAACAATTCTGGCCTAATGTAAAGAACTGCCAGATTCATATTACCTTTAGATTTTTTGCATGTATCTACTTTGACACCCAGTATGTCCGTGATTGGGTGACATTTTTATATATTTATTTATAAAACCATCACAAAAAAATACTGATGCTGTTATTTGTATATCGTTCTTGTCAATCAGTATATTTATATTATTATTTTTTTAATGTCACCAGTGAGCAGATTTGTAGATTTTTTTATTATTTCTTTAATTATCTTTAATTACTATGAAACATTTATCAGTATTTTTTTATTTTGCATTCACATGATCCAACAACGGTCAGTCATTTAAGTCACACCGTCTTGAACAGCGCTACATTAAATATTTAAATCCTTTACCTAAATACGTGCACCTTTACCTTATATAGTCTTTTTAATTGCCATTTTAATCACAATCTGCAGCACTACAGCCACAGCACAGTCTCACCGTGGTGTTTCGGCCATATTGTGCGGCTGTAGCAGCGAGACGCATGTGTTGTTTTGTTCTTTTTATAGTCGTGAAAGAAGAGAAACAGTGTGACGGAAAAGGAGAAACCAGCTGCAGTTTCTTGTCCGTCACCTCAGCCTTTCGACCTACTGCTCCCAGCTCAGTGGAGTGTGTAACGACAGCGCGAGCGGTGGCAGAGAGGCCGAGAGACAGAGAGAGGGAAAGGAAAACAGTGAAAGCGAGAGAGAGCGCGAGTGTGAGAGACAGAGGGTCAGGGGGAAGGGCAACAGAAAAGATGTAAATCTATTCTAAAGCTGAGCCAATTCCCAGCCAGGACTATGGTTCTGCTTACCGCAACAGGATTTTGGCAAGAAACACGACACGGAGCCAGACATCAAACGCTTGAGCACGTCTCAAACACTGGGAGCCACAGAGAAGGAACGCAACACACAAACAAGGACGGCTAACCTTCGCGGTCAGCTTCGCTTAACTACCCAGACCTTCTCCGAGAGAAACACCCAGCAAGCCCACCGATCAGCGCTTCGACAGTCCAGCAGTAAACAACAGATGTAGTCGATCAGCCAAGACACACACACTACATGTCCAAATGTCTGTGGACACCCCTTCTAATGCATGCTTCTAATGACTTATCTTAAGCTGACAGCTGACGCACACATCCACACAGCTTGTTCTAGACCCCGTAGAGAAGAAGTACTGCCAATACAATAGGACTCTCTGGAGCAGATCAACATCATGATCCTATTGGCACCATAACCCCCCCCCCCCCAAGCACCTGAGCTGTGGAAGATCTGCGTTCTCTGGAATGAGGGATGGTGGGGATGAGGTGGGGTGGTGATCATCCAACATCCTGACAATCCTCACGAATGTAATCAAATTCTCAGAGCAGTGCTCCAAAATCTAGTAGTAAGTGAGACGGTTAAGTCTTTCTAATCATCTGGGCTGCAGAAGAACCCATCATGAATGAGCAGGTGTCCCAATATTTCTGTCCTTTTAGTGTATTTAGTGTCCTACGTTTGCTTCTGTAGTTCAACAATGGGAGCCACAAGGCTAATGTTGGGTCTTCCCCTGATTAGCACCGTGCAAATGCAACAGTAACTCATCCCACACTTGCCTCTAGCTGCTTTGGGAAAGGGGCAGTTTGGTAAAACCCAAATAAACATGATGATTACCACCGACCCCAGATACAGTAAATCAGCCGAGACATGTTTAGTGTCTAAAGTTTGCTCCTAGAGTTTTGGACTGGGTGCTATGAGGCTGCTGCTGAAAAATATCTTCACTGATGTTCGTTAGCAACATTAGCCTAGCATCTCCGAAAGCCCATCAGACTTTAGAGATATCTAGGCTTGATTGACTGAATCTGGGCTAATATGATAAGTTCAATAAGCTGCTTCTTTAAGTGGTCTCAAGCTGACTTACTGTATGATACTGCAGGACATAATATCAGCTAGACACTTTAACATCCACTACTTCTGGAGGAATGGTGAAACCCACACAGATGCTTCAGACTGCGTTGTCAACTGGATAATTCATTTCTCATAACTAGGTTTTATGAATAAATGATCTAATGTGAACTAAATTCAGCTTTTGTTGAGTTTTCTTTCTGAGGCAGAGTTACAGAACTGGCTGGAAAAGCACTTCGGCCTAATGTTCAAACAACAGAGAGCAGCTTTCTGAAAACCTCCGGCAACAGTGGCTTCCCTTATCAACTGAGGGGTATCTACATGTCAGAGGGGAACAATCCCACATGTGTGTGGATGTCTTAAGGCTCCAAATGCAAAAAAATAAAAGAATTAATTTGATTTGGGTCAAATAAGACCTGAAAACAAGCAAGTTCTCAACGTTCCTCAGACAATGTGCCTCTTTTGAATGAAAGAAGTGCTTGTGTGAACTAAACTAAAGCACATAGATGCAGACTCGAGCTCAGTGAGAGCACTGTGTGAGCGAGAGATACAGGTTCAAAGGCTGTTGGTCAGGTTGGGGGTCAGCGAAGGACACGAGGCTTTAGGGTGCTGCAGTCACATGTGTATTGGTAGACTGAGACACAAGCAGGGCTTTTGTTTCACTTCTTGTCTCGGACAGAGCCGGGCCACGACACCATTCACACCCTGCTCACATGAACACTGCTCTTCACGTCCACAGGAAGTGGACAAATAGCCACACAGTGCAGGGCTAGACAATGCACCATTGATTTACCAGTATTACAGTACTGGTCATTACTGGCAATTTACCATCTATCTAACAGTGGGAATAACCACCCTTGACACTAGCAAGACGTCATGGCATGGCTTGTATTAGGTGACAGAAGGTGTTCATTATAGAGGGTAACTGGTCCCCCTCTGGCATCCCCAATGGCCCCTGGGGCACCACTGTTGTGCCTGTTAAGTCTATTCTCTGATCACATCCTTTGCCCATGACCTACAACTGCAACGACTGACTAGAGTGCTCGCTCATTTATCTGTGACGCCCCAGGCAGAGTTCCTTCCAATCCTGGGTTGGTCATAATATTGTAATATGACTGTGCCAGTGGGCGAAGGGTGGTAGCATCTCAGAAACCACTAACTTTGTGGGATTTTCCAGAGCCACCGTAGCGAAGGTGTACCTTCCAACAGCCTAATGGGCCATTGGTACCAGAGAGGAACGATGACTCGGTGAGCGGTACAGAGCAATCAACAGGACACTGTGGAGCAGTTAACCTCTATAATGAACACCTTCCATCACCTAATACAGACCATGTCATGACGTCTTGCTAGTCTCAACTGAGCCATAGGTGGTCTGAGTGCAACAGTGGAGCCCAACGCCATTGATGCCACTGGGAAACTGGGAAACTCTTGACCCACAACTGTCAAAAAAAAGAAAAAAAATCTCTGAGGCCCAAAATCTATAAAATAAAGCCAGTCCACATCATTTCTGCTCTCCTGGTTCCATAATAGCGCATAGTGCTTGGACCCTGATGATTACCACTTGTGATGATGTCTGCAGACGGACAGGACACTCAGCTCTCACACTGGTGCTTATGGAATACCCTCCCACACACTCACACCTAGGGGCAATTCAGCCTAGCCAATTCACCTACCATGTGTGTTTTTGATAGAAAACTAGAGTACCCTGAGAAAACTCACACAGACACAGGGAGACCTCAAAACCCAAACTCCTCACAGACAAACAAAGCCAGGATTGATACCTGTGGTGCCACCGTCCCACCCCGGGGGTCATTCAGCCCTAAAAACATCTGCCACTATAGTTAGGGATTCCATGCTTTATCGTGTCTGGATGACCCAGTGAAGTCCCTTCAAATCACGGAACATTACAGAGCCTCCTTGGGTAAAACTCATCATGCTCTGGTAGTGCTTCACACTGACCAATCACAGAGCAGCGCTCGATGAACATGACGATAAAACAGACACTCCTCAGTCTGAACAAAAGCACATCATTTGTCCAAGTCGGTATCGGCCCCATCTTTGAGCATGTGATGAAATGTTCGCCCCTGTGCTTTTGTCATATCTCGAACCGCACTACAAATGACCACGATCCGTCTTCAGACCTACTGGGACAAGCGGACAAGTCACCGTGTGACGGAGGAGTCACCCGTCACGTACTTTTTACGCTTTAATTCAGCGTCCGGGACAGAATTAGCTGGTGAGTCATCTGAGCCGAAATGATTCAGAGAGTCAAATTAAGCCACTTTTTGGAGTGATTCTCGGCAGGGCGCTGCCTCTTACCTCCGAACTGCTCACTCGGCCCTCCTGGAAGGAGCACTCGGCCACGTTGTTGGTGCAGATGTGGCGGTATTTACACCAGTTGCAGGGGAAAGGGCTGGATACGCAGGATGAACACCTGCAGAGAGAAAAAAAACAGAGAAAGAGAAAGAGACATTAAGAAATAATGAAGAGAGAGAGAGCTGGACAAAGGAAACCCAAACGAAACGACGCTCATCTACTCAATGATCACCAAACTGGCTCCCATTTATGCTGCTGTCAACAGGCAACAATAAAAAGCTCATTGAGCTGAACCGAACTGAGGGAGGGCGGCCCGCGATGTTGTGTTCAGAGCTGAGGCACATTAAGGAACCATAAAGCACTGCGAACGCTGTGAATGTGGAGCAGTGTGGTGTGTGTGTGTGTGTGTGTGTGTGAGTGGGTGGATGGGTGTGTTAGAGGGGAAATAAGGGCCAAGATGGCGGAGTCTTGGGCGAAACAGCTCAACTTCGGGAGGGCAAGTTTTTTTTTTTTAAAGGCTCCCCCGGGAACCCAATACATCAGGGACATCCGTGAAGATTCTCAATGAAGCCCCTTCGCCTGCTGCGCGTCTGCAGCATGCTAACATCTTGAGCGTGCCCCGGGTCAGACATTAGCTCCGGCGCCGAGGACGCTCACGCAGGGTGAGTAAAGACGCCGCAGCGAAAATCTGACCGCTCAATATGTCACGAAGGCTCCTCTTTCACTTTCGACATGCGCAATTAATCCTCCAGGGCTACTGAACCTCAGACACTTTCAAGCTGCCTTTCAATTGCTCATTAACTGTGGGCCTGAAAAGGCTGGTTTGACTCCGGCCTTAACGACGGATTCAATTAAGAGCATTATGCCCCGCAGAGCAGCAAGTGCCAGTGCACAACACACCTGTACCTCAGAACGCAGGGGGGGATAAAACACACACTCACACACATACAGTGTTTGCAGGCATTTCCACACTGAAGCTCCACCGACTGCAACGGAGAGAACAGCGTCTCTGTCACGGCCACTCCAGGCCAGAACCCGAGACCCGTGTTACTGTGCTGAAGTAAGGAATCTTAAACGAGCAGAAGTGTAACACCCAGCGAGAGCACATGTTCTAGAAGTACTTGGAGAACGCAGGGGGAGGCTGCACTTGGAGGGTGTGCAGGCAGTGCACACTGGGAGCACGCACATGGAGCTTGTATGGGGAGTGTACACTCGGTCCCATACTAATCATATCCTTCCCTCCAGAGACGTGCTTCAAAAATCCCCCTCAGAGGGCACTCAGCAGTCCGAGCACATCCCACCCTGAGCTCCCTGCTCCAAATAATCTCTCTCTCTCTCCTCTATAGCCCACCACCACTGTCCCTCTCTCTCCTCTATAGCCCACCACAACTGTCTCTCTCTCTTTCTCTCTCCTCTATAGCCCACCGCTACTGTCCCTCTCTCCTCTCCTCTATAGCCCACCGCCACTGTCCCTCTCTCTCCTCTATAGCCCACCGCCACTGTCCCTCTCTCTCCTCTATAGCCCACCGCCACTATCCCTCTCTCCTCTCCAGCCCACCACTACTGTCTCTCTCTCTCTCTCTCTCTTTCTCTCTCCTCTATAGCCCACCACTACTGTCCCTCTCTCCTCTCCTCTATAGCCCACCACCACTGTCCCTCTCTCTCCTCTGTAGTCCACCGCCACTGTCTCTCTCTCTCTTTCTCTCTCCTCTATAGCCCACCACTACTGTCTCTCTCTCTCTCTTTCTCTCTCCTCTATAGCCCACCACGCCTGTCTCTCTCTCCTCTCCTCTATAGCCCACCACCACTGTCTCTCCCAGTCCTCTCCTCTATAGCCCACTACTGTCTCTCCCAGTCCTCTCCTCTATAGCCCACCACTACTGTCGCTCTCCTCTCCTCTATAGCCCACCACTGTCTCTCTCGCTCTCCTCTATAGCCCACCACCACTGTCGCTCTCCTCTCCTCTATAGCCCACCACCACTGTCGCTCTCTCTCCTCTATAGCCCACCACTCTCTCTCTCTCGCTCTCCTCTATAGCCCACCACCACTGTCGCTCTCCTCTCCTCTATAGCCCACCACCACTGTCGCTCTCCTCTCCTCTATAGCCCACCACTGTCTCTCTCGCTCTCCTCTATAGCCCACCACCACTGTCGCTCTCCTCTCCAGCCCACCACCACTGTCGCTCTCCTCTCCTCTATAGCCCACCACTCTCTCTCTCGCTCTCCTCTATAGCCCACCACCACTGTCGCTCTCCTTTCCTCTATAGCCCACCACCACTGTCGCTCTCCTTTCCTCTATAGCCCACCACCACTGTCTCTATCCTCGCTTGCTCATTCCCTCATCCATGTTTTGCTTTGCTCTCTCATACCCCAGTCTCTCTCTTCATTTCATACCCAATTCTCTCTCTCTCTCTCACCTCAGTATAGTTCCCCATCCTTCTCTCACCACAGTCTCAGTCTCTCTTTTACACCTCAGACCCTCTCTCTCTCCTCAGAGTTACACAGAGCACCACCTCACCAGCCCACCAATGATGTGTGGCAAACACAACATCTCTGGCAGAAGGATCGCTCGGGCGTGAAATGCCGCATGGATCATGATAGGCCTCGCTAATGTAGCAGCAGCCGCGTCTGGCCGCTCCTCGCAGTGTCCTCGCTTCTCCGGAATGCACGCACCGATGAGGGTGGTGTAATATCCAGCCTTCAGGAGCTTGTGTTTTTGTTCTGCGGAGGGCGGAAGGCAGCGCAGGTCGTGCCTGCAGCAGGAAGCGTGCAGTAAATACTGCGCTTTGATATGCAGGCCCTGGCTGGAATCTGCTGCGTCATGCGTTTGAACCTTCATCAATTCACTCTGCTGTAATTTGAGTGGAGTAAAGGGAGTGCGGGCACACACTCACTAAACGGGAAAACAGTCAGGGTTAGACTTTTGGACATACCATAAGACGAAGTGTGTGTGTGTGTGTGTGTGTGTGTGTGGTTGCGGTTGCAAAAAACACTGGCTTATGAGAAACACACTCTGCCTCTGTTTAAACCGATGGCTGGGCCAAAGAAATCCAGTTTTTCCCTTTCCATAAATCTGCAAAGACATACAGCATATGGACAAAAGTATTGGGACACCTGCTTATTTGATCTTGCTTTTTTTTTTGAGTAACTGTCCCCTGTCAAGGGAAGACTGCATTTCTGTGAGGATCTGATTGCATTCAGCAACAAGACTGTTAGGGAGGTCAGCCCACCTCTCCAACTCATCCCAAAAGTAATGGATGGAGCACCAATGAGACCATCATTCCCCTGGATTCAGGCGTGGGTTCCTGTTTCAGAGAGTCCAATTCCATTGGCAGTTCTTCTCTACTAGAGACCACGGGCACAACTTCAAGTAGCTGCAGGCATTCGTTAAGAGGAGTGTCCACAAACATTTGGACGTATAGTAGTAGATTAGCTCAAGTACAAAGAATCTAATATTAAAAATTAGACTCTAAACTTCATGCTCGGTCTTGAGAAGAGCAAACTGTGCGAATGTGATCTTTGGCTGAACTGCTGCTGTAAAAAAAAGTTGCCTCAGCTGAGACCGCACCGAGTTAATCTCAGCTGAGGCAGCACTCTGATCTAATATCAACTCCCCTCTGACCACGCAAACTCCTTCATTAAGATACGAAACGGAAAAAAAAGAAATAATAAAACACCCTGATCCTACATCACAGCTCTCACTCGGAGGAGTCCCACGCATGTGACCCAGCATAGGGCTGGCTGAACTCCGGAGTCCAACTTTACCGCAGAGGATCGTCTTCTCCCACTGCCGGTAAAACAAGGACCCAACAAGGAGCGACTCCAGCGTGCCGTCAAGCGACGACACGGCGGCGCTGCGTGTGCTGGAACGTTTAGGGCGGAAAATACGTACGTTTAGTATGATCTCAGCCAGGGAGCTGAGAGCTAACCCTGCGGCGGCCATGTTTCCACGGTTACTGACAAATCTGGGGGCTTCCAAATCTAGGTTGAGCATCAATGCGGCAGCAAAGTACACGCTAGTTAATGAATGCACACTCTGAGCCAAAGCTGAGGAGCAGGGAAGAGGGAGTCGGAGCGATCCTCGCAAACAGATGCTGGGGAGGATGAAAGAGAAGAAAGTTTTTTTTTTTTTTAAGATTTATATAAGAGATTTCATAACCGCTGCTCTCCTTACGTGCGCTAGCCTATAGTTTCCACATGCTTTAAATGGCAGAGATGGCTTTCTGGTTTTTACGCAAGAACACTGTCAATCAAACCTCCCCCACTGCCCATCCCTCTGGTTCACAGGTGGTCATTACGACACTGAAGAGGAGAGAGAGAGAGAGAGAGAAAGGGGGGGGGTGGGGGGCGTCTGGCGGGGCTAGGTGGCTGGAGAACTGTGGGAAATAGAATGGTGGAGGCAGGGGTCCAGTGGGTCATATGTTCGTGTGTGTGAGTGCATATATGTGTGTATGTAAGGGTGTGTGTGGAGAGATGGTCTGAGGGCTAAACGCTCCCACAGGGCCTTTGTGAGAAACAGGAATAATCTGGCTCCAGCTCCGAGCTGGCGGAAAAAGTAGAAGGCCGCACTCAGGACCAGGGTTGTCATGGCAACTGGCGAGCCCGGCTCGGCGGATCCGCGCGGGCTCCGCTTTCCGCGCAGGCTCGGGAAAGGCGCACGTGCACGCAGGAGAGCTGATTGTGTGCCTGCGTTTGTGAGAGTATACGAGCACGTATGTGAGCGTCTGTGTGTGTGTGTGTGTGTGTGTGTGTATTCTGCCAGAAGACAAGGCAATTTCATCCTCAACCTGAATACATTTAGCCAGGAGCAAATTGTTTTTATCATGTGACAGCCTTCGCCGGAGCTTCCAGTGTTCTCCGCTCCTTTCATTTTTCCCGTCTTTTCTTTGGTAAACTAATTCACATTTCCCCTCCGTTCTGATGCTAATCACAATCAGAGCTGCTTTAAATTGGTTGAGGGAGGGGAGGGAACCAAAAAAACCCACAAAAACCACAAAAGCGCCGCTCACAATGTGCAATTGAGCTGGCTGACTGTGTTAAGTGATGTACGGGGCTACGCTTGAATGCTTGGAACAGCATGGAAACAGAAAAGGCCCGAAATGATCGGGGAGTCCCTGGCCTCGGGGACTAGCAGCTGCTTTTCCACCCACCGCAATGACTCACGGAGCGTCCACACAAGCTCCCATCCAAACCAATCCACACGCACAGGCAGAGCCGGCTGGGCAAACTAGCAGCCACGAGTTCTGTCTCGGGCTTGAGACGGTCAATCCGCCCCTCTTTGCTTTTTCTGCGGGTCACTGGGAGAAAATGACAGGCTGGATAATAGACACAGGGAACGCTGTCCGCCCTCCAGGTCAAGCGTTCCCAGTCCCAGTCCTGGGGACCCCACACTGCGCTCCTTTTTATGTTTTGCGCGTTCCCTCGTCTGGCACACCTGAGTCAACTCTTTAACTAATTAGCAAGCTCTAGAGACTGTGGGAGGTGGAAATTTCTGCCGCTTATCTTCTGCAGAATTTTCTATTTTTACCCCGAGAGTGTGAATGAACTGAACCTTTAACAGTACTCGAGTATTCGCTGTTGCTTAGCCACGGTACGGGCCAATCACGCGGCCTGTATAAAAGTTAATCGCGTTGATCTCTGAGGGATGGTGCCCCAATCACTGCTCATACGCTATTGCTCATATACTCCAAATATCTACAACCCCCCTTACCAATGAACGGCATTCGGCTATTTTAACCCATTGCAAATGCGCACACAGCTTGTCTAGTCCATGTAGACTAGGACTGTCTGGAGCAGATAGACATAAGCCTATCGGCACCATGCTGCCTAATGCCAGCCGTGGGCTAGAGGGGTATAAGGTGGGGTAGTGATCATCCAATCCTGACCCCAGTAACGCTCCTGTCAATGGATGCAATGAAATCCTCACAGCCATGCTCCAGAATCTAGTAGAAAGCCCTCCCAAGATAGTAGAGACAGCTACTCCTGCAAAACTAGGATGAACTCCTTTTTAAAACCCTTGATTTTGAAGAAACCATGAATGAGCAGGTGTCCCAATACTTTTGTCCTTGTATTTTTGTCTTGGGTGATTTATGGAGGTAGTCCCTAATCACAAATTCTACCCATGCTGCGAAGGTGAGGGCTAGCATGTGGCTACTTCCAGACATGTGGTAAAGCCAGCCAACACCATCTTTATGTATATATATATATATATATATATTTAAAAATAGATTTTAGATATAAAATATATTTATATGTATTTATATAGTATAACTATATACTATATAACTAGTATAATCATCCACCCGAGCTGAAAACCACGTCAGAACCTTTATTTTCCAAGTCGGGTCAAGAACAGGGTGTGTTCACGCTTAACGGGCCGTTCCGGAGCCCAGGCGGATCAGATCGGAGCACAGCTGTGTCCCGCACCTCTGGCTCTCTCTTCTCCACATGGGGCTGCTCGCTCTCAGCCCTCGCCAATCATGACTCGGCGTTCGGGCCAACCTGCTCAGGCTAAGCGCTGATATTAGGCCTAGCAGCGTGAGGCTGGAGTACACTCCAATTACCCAGCCTCCACTCACACCTCCGAACCAATTACCCTCATTTACTGACAATCTGTGGCGAGGGAGGACTTTTTTTTCTACTGTGTGAGTGATTCCACGCTACTGGTAGAGAGCCTGGCTGTCTTGAGAAAGGATATGATTTCGAACAGGGTTGCCATTTGAACAGGCCTCGGCTTTTCGCATGCTCTGGTCCCCGCCGGCAGGGATGCACATTTCAGATGCATTACAGTTAGGCCGCATCTCTGCATTTCCAGATGAATGACGCACGAAACTGAAAGCAAACATCAGATACTTGCTTGTCAAAAGAGTGGATGTCAGTGCTGTCAGCTGCAGAATGGGCTACTTTAACTTTGGAAGAATGGCCTGGTTGTCGGGATGCGTAGCTATGTGTTTAAGCACGCTACACGGGATCTCATTGTGATGGGCAGTTTGGTGGCTTAATTATGAAGCTGACGTGAGTATCAGTCACCCAAAGAGAAGCTTGAGTGTAGGAGATGACAATATGGATAATGACGGACAAGGAGCGACGCGACACACACACACACCCACACCCACCCACCCCCCCAGAGTGATGAACTAGGGGTAGTGAGCACAAACACACAGAGAGGTGAGCAGCCAACTCCAGCGCACAGGGAGCAGAGAGGGTGAAGGACCTTGCTCAAGGGCCCCAACAGTGGCAGCTTGCCGAGCCCGGGTATCGAACCCACAACCCTGTGATCAATAGCCCGGAGCTCTAACCGCTGAGCCCCCACTGCCACACCATAATTAAGTAATGTGCTTAACAGTCCAGGCTGGTAAAGGTGGTGTAAGCGTATGGGGAATGTTTTCCAGATAGACTTTGGGCTCATTAGTACCAGTCAATCAATCATCGCTTGTAGGCCACACCCCCCTCGAGTATTATTGCTATTAGTGCTTTTGCTGTCAGGGACACACTGAGACACTTTGCCGTTCACAATTCCTCCCAATGGGGTTTGAGTAATCGGATTGCGATACGTTCCTGTACCCCGTTCACTCCTGTGCTTTGTGCTGGCCACTTATGATCAGCTCACTCAGGACGTATATGAACAGGGCCCTTGACCCAGTCCTTTACATTGGTCATGACATCAAAAAAAAAAAAAAGGATCTTGACTCTGCAGAACATTACCTAGTATGAGACTAAGTATGCAATTATTTGATGATATTTTATCGTATCGTGATAAATTTCGTTATCGTGATATTGTGATATCACAGTGTGCTTTTCTAAGCATATGGAGGAGATCAGCTGCAGGTTTCATTACTAACAGTGTAATTAGACTGGTTTAATTAGATGATAAATAAAAATCTCTGCTACTGATACATGTAAAAACATCAGCAGTGATAGCAGTATCAGGATAAATATCGTGTACTGCGATGTAGTCATTAAATATCATGATCATATCGCCCAGACCTATGCAATTATATAATTAAGGTTGAGTAAAATCTGAAAAAACACCTGACCTCTAAGAGTTAAACTTATTTTACAATGGCAACAAACCAAGACGATTCTCTTTAGGCAGGAACTGTTTAAAAGTAAGAAGCCTCGGGGCCTCGGTTTGCCATTCTGCATCGCTGATCTATTCCTCCGACATTGTTATTTAGGCAGTCAGGCTATGCAGTTGCTGGTGTCAGCGCCGTTTTGATTATTTTCCTTTTTTTTGTTTAATCAACTGAGACTTGACTCACCACGTCGTGCCCTTTAGGCATTTCAGAAACTCTGAACCTTAAAAAAACAAAGCATTAAAAGTTTCAGCACACAGCAATTAGGCCAAAATAGCTTAAAAATATATATATAAATAAATAAAAAACACTCCTGAAGTTCTTCTCTCCTCCTCCTCTCCTGACAAGCTGCATTTTTTACTTTTTCCTCACGACAGCAAATGAAATGCTAGTCAGATCCCCAGCTATTTGAGATTATGCAGAGAGAGGGAGCACAGACGGCTACTGGAGAACCCCGGAGAGCGCCGCACCAAAGCAGCAGATTCACAGCCACAAAAAAACCCAACAAAAAACGGAGACTCGAGCACTCACGATTGCAGGACGCTGCAGTTGTAGAAGACGAAATCGGTGGTGATGAACTTGAGGCCCGTCTCCTTGGACTTGAGCGAGAGCTTGACCACCCGTTTGTCACCTGCTTTTGGGAGGGGGGTCCAGAGAAAGAGGGGGGAAAAAAGAAAAGAAACACACACAGGAAAGAGGTCAGAGCGCTCAGTTAGTACAGGAAGCGAGCAGGCAGGACTTCATGAAGCAGGAACACACTAATTATCCTCCTACCTGCACGTAACAAAAAAATCGGCAAAGTTCGGATCTCTAATAGGTTTGATTGCGCGCACGCATTTATCCACTTCCTCCATCTGCTAGCGAAATGCACTTACGTTCCCAAACTCGACGGCCCTTTGCTTCCACTAATGACTAAATTTCTGGCCGTCCAATTATACTTGTGTGCCTCACTTCACTGTAATTGGCATAATATTTCCATTTGGACATGCCATAATTGTCATTAATGGGAATATCAGGCTTAGGTAGGAGTCTAAAGGTTACTGCTAGTGCATTTGTGTTCTTAGAGTACCTTGAAAAAAGAAAAAAAAGAAATTGGGGGGGAAAAAAAAAAAAAACCTTGGATGGAGCTTCAGGAACATTATGACGAGCATCTCTGGCCTTGGACGTTTTCTCTCACGGTAACAGCCGTGGAAACAGGAATAAACAGTGCTCTCGGACGACCCTTTTCTCCAAGGACTGCTTGCATCTCAGCGGTGAGACGTACAGTTAAAGTAACGGTGTTTAAATTAACACCTGCAGCGCATGTTTGGACACCAGTTTAACTACACACAGACACACAGTGTACAGATCCAGTTAATGCCTGTGAGACTGCGAGAAGTGTTTATCGCCCGATTGCACCTACACCCCCCACCACCACCCCCATCCAACCATCGCGGACTGACAATAGTCTGCTGGAAGGTGGTGGGAGGTGGCGGTGGCAGGCAAGCTAGAGCCTCTTAGGCTCTTTACAGCTCGAATAGGAGAAAGGGGATGCTCCAGGCTCCAGTCTGAGCTCTGTTCTGATTGGCTGTCCTGCATTCAGCTACTTCAGAAGTCTGGAATAATGATGGATGGATGGCATCCTGACCTCTCTTGTGACACTCTTGTCACTGAATGCAATCAAATTCTCACAGCAATGCTCTTCCAAAATAGCAGAAAGCCTTTCTCCCTGGACAGTAGAGACAGTTACTCCAACAAAAGCAGGACAAACCCCTGTAATACCCTTGATTTTGGAAGAAACAATGAATGAGTAAATGAGTAGGTGTCCCAATACTTTTGTCCATATACCGTATTACACTATCACAAAGTGGTTCATCCACAGCATCCCCCTTGAAACACTTTCTGGGAGTGAGTACTCTCGGTCTCTTACCGTAGCCGTGTGTGAGAGTTGGGACGTCCCGTAGAGAAGGGGACATGCAGAGGACCTGGCCTTTAGGCAGCACCTCTCCTGGGCTTTCACTCAAATCCTCAAACACACAGGTCACCCCCACCGACAGGTTCGGCACGTTCGCCACCTTCACGCTCAACTGGAATGCAACAAACACATGCGGGGACACACACACACACACACACACACACATAACTATGAGACTTGGTAAGGAAAACCCTGAGTCCTGGATGATTGACTCGAGTAGAAAACTGAATCTTGCTGGATCACAACAGAATCACTTTCTGTCACATTGCTTCATCTAGAGTAGCAACAGAGCGCCGACAGTTTAGTCTGATGGATTCATTTAAACAGGCTTTCTATAAGATTAATGGAATATCTAGGCAGACATGAGCTGAATCTAATAATGCACACAGTCTATAAAGCGATCAGGACGGAAAAGGTTCTAGACTGAAAAACGACTCATTTCATTTCAGAAAGTCAGTGAATCTCTTTACCGATTCTTCAAGCGATTCTCAGGATTTTGGGGTCCTTTAGATCTCTATTATTATCTGTTATTAATATTATTAATTAGGAAAGTTACAGTCATGCCCGAAAGTATTCATACCCCTGTCAAAGTTTGACTTAAATTTACTTTTATTTAACCAGAAATTATATTTTTGCCTGGAAATGACACAGGCATCTCCCAGGAGATAACACGATGATGTACAAGAGGCATCATTGTGGGAAAATATATTTCTCAGCTTTTATACACATTTGAACAAAAAGTGGCATGTCCAAAATTATTCATACCCTTCTCAATAATTAATAGAAAAGCCTTTATTGGCTATTCCAGCAATCAAACGCTTCCTGTAATTGCTGACCAGCTTTTTGCATGTCTCCACTGGTATTTTTGCCCATTCATCTTTAGTGATGAGCTCCAACTCTTTGAGGTTCGAGGGTCTCCTTGCCATCACCCTGTGGCTGGGCCACTGCAAAACATTAATGTTTTTGTCTGCTAACCATTTCTTCACCACTTTCTTCACCGGCTGTGTGTTTTGGGTCGTTGTCGTGCTGAAATGTCCACCAGTTCCCAAGGCCAAGTTTCTCTGCAGACTGCCTGATGTTGTTGTTGAGAATCTTGATGTATTGCTCTTTTTTCATGGTGCCATTTACTGCGATCAAGTTCCCTGGTCCATTGGCTGAAAAACACCCCCAAAACATTAGGTTCCCACCACCATGTTTGACAGTGGGGATGGTGTTCTTAGGGTTGAAGGCTTCTCCTTTTTTACGCCAAATGGTGCACACATCATTGTGGCCAAACAATTCAATTTTTGTTTCATCTGACCATAAAACAGAACACCAGAAGTCTTCTTCTTTGTCCAGATGAGCATTTGCAAAGGTCAAGCGGGCTTTTGTGTGCCTTTTCTGGAGAAGTGGTGTCTTCCTTGGCCTGCGTCCGTGGAACCCAGCAGTGTGCAGTGTCCGTTGAACTGTCTGCCTTGAGATGTCGCCACCAGCAGAGTCCAGATTCACCAGGATGGCCTTGGTGGTGATCCTTGGATTTTTCTTCACCTCTCTCACTATTCTCCTGGCCAGCACAGGCGTCACTTTTGGCTTCCGACCACATCTTCTGAGATTTTCCACAGTGCGGAACTTCTTGTATTTTTTAATAATACTTTGCACTGTAGCCACTGGAACTTGAAAACATTTTGATATGGCTTTATAGCCCTTTCCTGACTTGTGAGCGGCCACAATGCACAGCCGCAGGTCCTTAGTGAGCTCCTTTGTCTTAGCCATGACTGTCCACAAACCAACTGCAGAGAGCTGCTGTTTTTCTCCTGTTGAGTTGATTAAAACAGCTGTTCCCAATGAATCAGGGTAATTAGGATGCTTTAAAACAGCTTGGACTATTTGGAATGGTATAGAACTTTGGATTTTCCCATATACTGTGACAGTTTTCAAAGGGTATGAATAATTTTGGACATGCCACTTTTTGTTCAAATGTGTATAAAAGCTGAGAAATACTTTTTCCCACAATGATGCCTCTTGTACATCATCCTGTTATCTCCTGGGAGATGCCTGTGTCATTTCAAGGCAAAAATATAACTTCTGGTTAAATAAAAGTAAATTTAAGTCAAACTTTGCCAGGGGTATGAATACTTTCGGGCATGACTGTACGTCTTCCAACTATGCGTCCAAAATTGTGAATGCATTCAGCTACTTTAAACTGCACTCATTGCTGACACAGACGTGCAAATGCACACACTCCACTTCTAGTCTAATCCCTGTACCACGCACCATGCTGCCCTAAATGCCAGGTGTGGACTAGAGAGGTTATAAAGCAGCGCAGAGAAAAGGAAGAACTGTGTTCTCTGGAATGATGAATGGACAAAAGTATTGGGACACCTGCTCATTCTGCTCTCAACAGTTGATCCTGCTGTTGGAGTAAATGTCTCTACTGTCCTGAGAAGAAGGCTTTCTACTAGATTTTGGAGGAGCATAGCTGTAAGGATTTGCATTTGAGAGCGTTAGTGAGTATCCAATACTTTTGAGGTGATCCTGACCTCACTAACGCTCTTGTCGCTGAATGCAATCAAATCCTTACAGCTATGCTCCTCCAAAATCTAGTAGCCATCCAATACTTTTGAGGTGATCCTGACCTCACTAACGCTCTTGTCGCTGAATGCAATCAAATCCTTACAGCTATGCTCCTCCAAAATCTAGCAGAAAGCCTTCTTCTCAGGACAGTAGAGACATTTACTCCAACAGCAGGATCAACTGTTGAGAGCAGAATGAGCAGGTGTCCCAATACTTTTGTCCATTTAGGGTATTTATACCAACTGTGTCGAGGTAATATACAGTGTTCACATGGAAAAAATTGCATGGTGGTATTTTCCTCCACTGTCGGATCTGACCAGAATCAGGGATTTGGTGATGCAGTGGAAGCGGAGAACATGACATTTAGGGGGGAAATCTATGGTTCACAGTAAAGGTTGCTCACCTGAGTGGAGACGGCGGTCACGGACATGTTTCTGGGGGTGACGGTGATGTCTACACACTGCTTGAGCTCCGTGTTGAAGTGCTGAGGCACCTCCCATTTCTGACAGGCTTCCTTCCTGGAACACCTGAACACAAATTCACAGCACAGATTAAACCGCAGAGTTCACAGCCTGCAATCACACCAGCAGCACCTGTTTATACAATACCATAGACCTGGTAATTTACTGCTTACTGCATGTACACCAGGTTGAAGGCCTTCATTAACACCAACTCTGACTTCCTGAACGGTGGATATTGCTAAGTGGAGTCTGTGACTAAATGTCACTATTAGTGGTTTTCCCACTCTCAAATTCTTAAGGCATTAGACCATTAAAAAATATCATTTACACACAGTCTACCACATCTGACAGACTGTTATTATCTATAAAAATATCGAAATACAGCCACATTTCAGATTTAAAAACAGCTGCTACTTCATTAACGGGTAGAAATCGCTATTACTGAATTAGAAAGGGAACCGTGGGCTGATGCCACTGCTGTTTTTAGCTATGCATCCCACATCATCCTCATGTCCGTGTTTATTGATACCAGTAAACTAAAGAAACTGAGATTTTTAGCCCCCCCCCCCCTTCAAATTCATTCCCAACCATAGGTTATGACCCCCCCCCAAAAAAAAAAAAAAATCACACAGGGTAGGCCGTCTTATTCCCAGACTCCTGTCCATGGAGATTTGTAGTGCTGTCGGAATTGTTGACGGAGCAGGCTGTTAGACAGGCGCTCCACCCTAGAGCTGTAGAGCGGTGTACATTTCTGTGCCCGAGAAAGAAGGGAAGGTAAATTGATCTACACAAAAACATCTAGTGTAACTTCACAGCTCTAGACCGGCCCTACAGTCTAACTGCTGCTCATCAAGTGTGAGGAGATCATAAGTATAACCCAGCAAAAGGCCTCCAAAGTGCTCCATGGTGTAAGGTCGCCCAGTCTGGGGATGTCATGTGATACAGGGAGGGGGCGGAGCCACAGACTAAACATCTTACACAGTATTTAATTCATCAGTTTCAGCTGCAGCTCGTTTACTGATGTACTGAGATGCAGAAGTAAAAAAAAGAGAGTTATGAGACGCTCTGATTAAGCAAACCACAAAGTTGCTGTGACGGTAAAACCACATTAGCAGGTCTATTAGAGATTTGGTGGATGCAAACTGGTGGAGCATAAGCTTCCACTACTTATGAGGCTAATCAACATTAGCCTCATAGCTCATTACATTACGACGCTCTTATCCAGGGTGCAGTGTTTGGAGTCTTGCCCAAGGACTTGCCCAGCCAGGCAATCAAACCTTGCCATGGGGTCTGCCATGGGGATGCGGGTGCGGTTATCCACTACACTACACCAGCAACACAGACGCCTGTACAAGTCTTCAAAAACACCCTACACACACACACACCCTACACACACACACACACACACACACACACACACACACACACACACACACACACACACACACAGATCGGACTTGATTCAAGCCCTGAACGCTACAGTCACTGAGAAACCGACGCTCCAAGCACACCCAAATCAATAGCTGCACACGTCTCCAGCCTGGGTCAGGGACGGAATTGGCGGTGTTTATGAGACGGCACGGCGCAGTCGCTCCCCTGCGCTCCTCTATATTTCATGTTTTGTTTTTCTTGCGCCGTCTGTGGAGGCGAGTGGCCTGCTTTTCCCGAGAGCAGATACGCCGCGCGGCAGCCGGATATTAAAACATTCATAACGCTGGCACATTTGTCAGACGTGTTAAGTGGAGTTAAAAGTTGCACATGTTTGTGCTAGGCAGATCCGAGGAGGGGGTGTGTGTACGTGAGTTTGTGTGGGTTAATGCTTGCAAATGGGCCCAAGTCTCCTTTTTTTTTTTTTCTATGCATGTGCGTAAGAGAAGCTGCAGCCCTCAGGGCAATCTGAACATATCTATTCATAACATATGCAAAATAAAACCTGCTTCAGCGAGCTGCTCCAAAAGAGGTCCAAACGCTGGAATACTGGACTATCGATCAATCTTTCAACATGGAAGATGACTTTGCCTCTTAAACAGACATGTTTATACTACTACTAATAATAATAATAATAATAATTATAAATATAGAAATTATGAAACTGATGAATTATGTAGCAAAAAAAAAAACAATAAACAATGGGGGCTCTGAGTGTCTCTGCAGTCTTTACCCTCCTAGTGTTGGGAGCATTGCTAGTGCTAGGGGGCGCTATGAACAGGTGGGTAAGAGAGAAACAGAAAACAAAACATATGTATAAATAAATAATATACATGATGAAAAATTCAAATATTTATCAACTAAACTAATCATTTCTATAAAAATGCATATTTAAATAAACACTGTATGGACTGAAGTATTGGGACACCTGCTCATTTATCGATTCTTCTGAAACTAAGGGAATTAATAAAGTGCTTATCCTGCTTTTGTTGGAAAAACTGTCTCTACTATCCAGGGAAGAAGGCTTTCTACTACATTCTGGAGCATTTCTGTGAGGATTTGATGTTTAACGCTGCAAGAACAAAAAAATAAATGAAAAAATACTGATTTTTATAAAAAGAAATGTGCTGCTCTTCATATCCTCGATATACTTAGAAAAGCATATTGTGCATCACGATAACAAAACTTATCATGATATGATAAATTATTGCAATAAAAACAGTAGCAGCAGATAACCCCAAGCCTGAATTCTCTACTATTGTTCAGGTTTACAGAGGCAATTTTATTTATTTCCATTAGAACCAAACTACATTTAAGACCAGGAGCCTAGTTAAAGGCCAGGAACTATGCTAAGGTCAGGAACATAGTTTGAGGGCCAGTAACTACGTTAAAGGCCAAGGAACTACGTGAAAGGCCAAGGAACTATGTTAAAGGCCAAGGAACTACGTTTAAGGAACTACGTGAAAGGCCAGGGACTACGTTAAAGGCCAAGGAACTACGTGAAAGGCCAGGGCCTACGTTAAAGGCCAGGGCCTACGTTAAAGGCCAGGGCCTACGTTAAAGGCCAGGGCCTACGTTAAAGGCCAGGGCCTACGTTAAAGGCCAGAGACTACGTTAAAGGCCAGAGACTACGTGAAAGGCCAGGGACTACGTGAAAGGCCAAGGAACTACGTTAAAGGCCAGGGCCTACTTGAAAGGCCAGGGACTACGTGAAAGGCCAGGGACTACGTGAAAGGCCAGGGACTACGTGAAAGGCCAGGGACTACGTGAAAGGCCAGGGACTACGTTAAAGGCCAGGGACTACGTTAAAGGCCAAGGAACTACGTTAAAGGCCAGGGACTACGTTAAAGGCCAGGAACTACGTTTAAGGAACTACGTTTAAGGTCAGGAACTACGTTAAAGGTCAGAAACTGGACTTTTGAGACTTTTCAGGTTCCAACTTAATTCTCAGCATGTCCTCCATGTAACAGCACAAAATATCAGTCGCACTGCAGAGACGGCCAATGCTGAATCAACACATACTGTACGCATCTACTCAGTTTTGCCCGCAGGCCCTGCAGCCACTGTGCGACACTCCATATTTTAATCTGATTCTTACTGCAGGAAGAGCCGAAGCGGCTCTGCAGTTTCGTCTGATTTGCATTCAGCTGTTGCTTGACTGGGGATGCATCTGTATATAAAACTTTCAGAGCCAAGAGCAACAACAATGATGTGTCCGATGATGTCCACTGGTGTCCACATCCACCGATATGAGCTCTTTACGCTCAACACATAACTGAACAATATGGGTAATAGAAACATATTGACATGGTCAAAAGGTCAAAAATCTGCATCTAAATCACAACTTTACAGTATAAAGAAAAAACGTCCTAATTTTCAATGGAAGTCAATGTAAACAGATCACTTTGGAGCATTTCTACTGGTCCACTCATCAGGAAATTCTGACATAATGACATATACAAATACGGCCAAATTCATACGTAATCAAATTGCTAATCAAATTCAACGGGTTCATAAGATTTGCTAAAATCTATTTACACCTTCAGAAAAAAAGAATTTCTCATTTCCTAGGTTTCTTACTTTCACACAATTTAAAGCCTCCTAGTTTTTTTTTTTTTTTTTTTTTTTTTAGAAATGCTCCAAAATGACTTCAGCTTCTTTAGCTAGCACTGGCATCATGCCAAGTGTGGGCGAAGAATTGTGTTCTTTGGAATGATGGTTGGTGCTCCATCCAATACCTTTGGGATGAGATGGGGATGATGATGAGGTGGGGTGGTGACCATCATCCAACATCCTGACCTCACTAACACTCGTCACTGCATGCAATCAAATTCTCACAGTAATGCATCTCCAAAATCTAGCAGATAGCCTTCTTCCCTGTACAGTAGAGACAGCTACTTCAACAGAAGCAGCATCGACTCTTTTATAGTACCCTTGATGTTAGATGTTCGGTAAGAAACAAGGAACGAGCAGGTGTCCCAATACTTTTGTCCACAGAGTGTATGTGGACCTATTAGTCAAACTTTGCTGAGGAACACGTAACCAAATGTTAGGTGTGCTGTTTGCTAGGTGTGCTTTCCCCTTCAATACTGAACCAGAGTGCTGGACTGGTGCCAGCTCTGTGTTCTTTTAATCTATATATAAATATCAGCCGATATCCAGGCAGCGCTGCTGACGGCTGTGAGTAAAGAAGAGCGAAGAAGCGCGATCACATGGCGACGGACATCATCCACCAGAGACGTCCTTTAAATGAATCTCTCTTTTACCCTCCTAATGAACTGCAGGTGGGAGAGAATGAAACGTCTCTTAATTTGAGCCCAGAGTCCGGCGGGACGCTAATGATGATGAGCAGAGCACAATAAAAAAAAAAAAAAAAAAAAAAAAAAACTCAGGGATTCTGAGAAGATGCAGGCCGCTCACAGACGGGGCCTCGCCAACATCCGGCCACGTGGATTACAACCAAATACGCGAGGGAGAACAGAAACCCAGGCCAGAAGCTCAGGTAATTCTGGGATTGTCTCAGATTTCCTTATCTTTCATCACTTACAGGAGAAGCTGGGTTGCTTGTGTGTGTGTGTGCGGGTGTATGTGCGTGTGTGTGTGTGTGAGAGAGAGAGTGTGTTTTTTTCCTTCTTCCTGCGGAACATAAAAGAGTCGTCGGTAGCGTGGCTGCTGTTTTTTTGCTCGCGACGCGCGCTGCATTAATGATTTGTTTACCTCTAATTACACCCATATGTCTGAGGAACGAACGGGAATGTGCTTAATTAAAGGAAACCGGCAGCCAGGACGGCTCTGTATGTTCATCCGTATTCAAGGGTACACCACTCTCCTTCTTTTGGCTTCCCCCGACCCCTCCCCTTGCGTGCGCGAAATGTGATTTGGTCCAATTACGCTCCACTCCCCTTCCTGGTGAACTAGCACTAATGTGATGTATGATAAGTCTCTGTTTTCCCAGGGTGGTGCGGTCGTAGCCAGACGCTTGTGCAGGAAGATGCTGGTGACCACATTAGTCACAGCAGCGGTGGGACTACCTGCCGTCAGGGCACTAGGTGCCTGTGTGCCTGCACGAAGGAGTGAGCGTCCAGCTGAAATGTACAGCAGCTACCTTCAGTGAGTGTCTTTCCAGTTCCGGGCAGAGAGTGTGTGAGTGTGTGTGTGTGTGTGTGTGTAAGAGTGTGTGTGTGTGTCCAGCCATTAAAAACACTCCACGAATTCACGCTAATGAATGAATCATCGCTCAACCGCAAAACAAGACACTATTATGAAGATTAATCAAATTTAACATTTCTGCCAAGACTGATGTTTTAGACTGGTCACGTTTAAGAGCAAGAGGAACGACCGCCTTTGGGAAAAAGAGTCGTTGAGATTCACTGAGGGCTTTTCGGGATAAGCTGGACTGATGGAGCTCTGCTGAACACCTTTGGGATGAACAGGAATGACGAAGCTCCACTGAGCCGCTCTAGGATTGATTCGAAGTGATGAAGCCCCATTGCATATGACTGGGGTGAGCTGGAGTGATGAAGCTCCATGGAAAATCTCTGGGATGAACTGGGAGTGATGGAGCTCTACTGAATATCTCTGGCCTAAGTTTGGAGTGATAGAGCTCCACTGAACATCTCTGGCCTAAGTTGGAGTGATGGAACTCTACTGGACACCTTTGGGAGCGGTCAGAGTGATGGAACTCTACTGGACACCTTTGGGATGAACAGGAATGATGAAGCTCCAATGAACACCATTGAGATAGGTTCCACTTAACACTTTTAGGATGAAGTGAAATGGTGAAGCTTTGCTGAACATCTATGGGACGGGTTTGGTGTGATGGAGCTCCACTGAACATCTCTGGGAACAGTCAGAGTGAATGAAGGGATACAGTGATGGAACTCTACAGAACACCTTTGGGATGAACTGGAATGAATACCTCCAGGATCAGATGGAGTAATGGAGTTCCAAGGAACATCTTTGGGATGGGTTTGGTGTGATGGAGCTCCACTGAACATCTCTGGGATGAACAGGAATGATGAAGCTCCAACGATCCCCTCTGGAATTGATTTGCAGTGATTGAGCTCCCTTGGAAAGCTTTGGGACAAGTTAAGAGTAATGAGGCTACACTGAATACCATTGAGATCAGTTGGAAGTGATGAAGCTCCATAAGGCACCTTTGGGATGAACTGGAGTCATAAAGCTCCACTAAACACAGCTGAGATGAACTGGAGTGATGAAGCTCCACTAAACACCTTTGGGAACGGTTAGAGTGATGGAATTCTACTGAACACATTTGAGATGAACTGAAATGACAAAGCTCAATTGAACACCTCCAGGATCAGCTGAAGTGATGGAGTTCCAATGAACATCTACAGGATTGGGGTTTGGTGTGATGGAGCTCCATTGAAAATCTTTAGGACCAGGTAAGAGTGATGAAGCTCCACCGAACACCATCAGTATTGGAGTGATGACGCTCTACTAAACACATTTTGCATTACCTGGAATGAAAAAGCTCAAACTCTAGAATGTGTTTGGTGTGATGGAGCTCCACTGAACATCTCTGGAATGAACAGGAATGATGAAGCTCCAATGATCCCCTCTGGAATTGATTTGCAGTGATGGAGCCCCATTTGAAACCTCTGGGACCAGCTAAGAGTAATGAAGCTACACTGAATACCATTGAGATGAACTGGAGTGATGAAGCTCCACTAAACACCTTTGGGAACGGTTGGAGTGATGGAATTCTACTGAACACCTTTGAGATGAACTGGAATGACAATGCTCGATTGAACACCTCCAGGACCAGCTGAAGTGACGGAGTTCCAATTTACACCTTTGGACTGAGTTGGGAGTAATGGAGCTACTCTGATCCATCGCTGTGGTGAACTGGAGTGCCATGTCTGAACCCAACCAAAGCCAAACCAGACCAAAGACCACACCCTTATTTAAAACCCTTGCTTCTGAAAGCATAAAAAGGCTGAATGAGTTGGTGCCTGGACCCGTTTGGGGATTTTATTGAATACGCACCATGGAGCAACCAAAAATAAATCTGAGAGTGAAGCGGAAAACCAGCCTCACAGAGAAATCCCATCAAATCCAGGACACTGGAGGAAATGTCAGGCGAGCAGGTGTCTTGCCTTGGCGCAGACTGTGTATGTAGCTGGTGGATAAGACTCAGGACCAGAAGAGAGCAGAGAATAACCTTCACTGCAAACCTCAGATCTACACTTTATCTACTCTCCTGATTCAAGTCAACCTACTGTGGTGCAGACAGAGCCTGGAAAGGACAGTTGTGTAACTGATTGTGTTTGAATTGAGTCATTCGCCAATTTCAGACGTACGTCTCCGCTCCCGTCCACCGGCTCGGCCGTTTCAATTTTCTGGAATTCTATTACTCTGCCTAATTCAGCGTCCTTCACATGAGATTAGTGCTCCGGAGCGTCCCTCCCGTTGCCCCATCCGCCATGTTCCAGCCTTGGAATATTGCTTATTACACGACTGGGTCATCTCGAACTCTTGAGCAAGAGCAGGAAAGAAATTACAAAAGCAAGAAAGCGGTACCCAACGGTGTCTTCATTCAAAACTCTGAATAGAAGTTTGCTTCTGAAGGTTCCTCAGAGGTAGTAGGCTGAAAACACTTGCGCTCGGTGAGGTTAAAAGAACGAGGGAGCGAAAGAAGCAGAGAAGAAGCAAGTGAGAGATCGATTGAGTGCATTAATTGATAAGTGCTAAGGACTGAGTGTCTCGCGGGGTTCGGGTCAATTGTCTGCTTGACTCTGATTAGTTAGGCAAATGCAGAGGAGCTCTACTGTGAGCGAGGAGTATTGATGAAGCACAGTTTCTCCTTCTGCCTTTCAAATGCTCGGCTTTGTCGATTCCTGTCCGTCATCTGAGAATCAAAACGTTGGCCAACCCAAAGTTGAAGGTTTATGGGTCTTTCCTAATAAGCAATGCAAGGACTTTACAGGACATCCATTCTTATCTGCTGCTTCTTGAGCAGGGGTGCGGTGGATACTGAGCCAACCTGGAATCACTGGGAGTTATTTACACACATTCTCACTCACACCTATGGTCAATTTAGCCAATAACCACCATGTGTTTATGGACCGTGCAAGAAAACAGAACCTAGAGGAATCGCACCTCACACACGCTCCTCCTAGACGGTGACCAGCGCGAGGATCGAATCCAAGCCCTTGGAGCCCCTGATGCCATAGAAGAAGTGCTGGTTTTATAATAGAGATGTGTAGAAGAACCTGCTAAAGGACTGAAGAACCTTCTCTTGATACAAAAATGCCTCTTTACAGAACCAAATCTGCCTCTTCTACGGCATCGCTCGAAGAATCATTAGTCGTTTGTGCTTCCTGCCGCCAGCAGCCGGAGCCAGAGGGAGCACGATTGGCCTTGCGCTCTCTCCCCACATGACTTCAGTGTAATGCAGGTAGTCTTGTAGCCAATGCATCAGAGCTGTGTCCCCAGCACTTTCCTCCGAGCACTATTGGTTGCCTGGTGACGCTGCATTGGTCAAGAGGCGGTGGATGGTTGTGCATGTGTTGGAGGAGGCACGTGTCAGACCTACCCAGTGTCAGGAGCATTACATGTGATGGGGAGAGGAAGGAAAGCTGGGTAAAAGTAAAGCTGTAGGTACACAAAACAATGGCCCAGGGACGGGTCAATTGAAATTCAGGGTTTTGCACCTGAAACTCACCGAAAACTGGATTCCTAAAGTATTTCAGCACCGTTCACCTGTGCGAGTGTATATACAGTGAGCGCTGGTGGTGGCGGCGGCGGTGGTGGTGATGGTTGGGGGCAGGAGAGGCTTCTAAACGGAGTCATCAGAAGGCTGAGCTGCTAATAGAACATTAATGAAGACAGGGAGAAACTCCGGAGGCCTGATAAGCACGTCTGCAGAGACCTACGCGTCGCACCGTGCTCCCCTCACACACACACACACACGCACGAACACACACACACACACACACAGAAGCACACAGTAGCACCACTAAACCCACCAAATGGGACCGCTTTGAATCACGCTGCAAATCCATCTTCCAGTTTCCCCTCGTTGCCATGGACACAGACCATTTCCCAGGGTGCACTCTGTTTTTTTTTTTCCCCCTTCTCCCTCTTGCCCCCCCCTCCCTCCTTTCCTCTCCCTCCCTCACTCAATCCCTCCACTTCTCTCTCTCTCTCTCTCTCTCTCTCTCTCTCTCTCCGTGCCCCGGCTTGGCTAACTTGATGGCTGGAGCCTAAAGAGCCCTCAGGGAATTGAGCACAAAGCCAAGACAACAACGAGTAGAAAGAGAGATGCAGGTCAAAGGAGTGTCTCTACCCACTCTGCCAAACCCCCACCCCCTAACACACACACACACACACACACACACTTCCTCCCTCCCACAATACGAGCCTGCGTTTGGCAGGAGCTGTGTGAAACGCTATCTCTCATGGCAACGGCGCGCTGTGTCGTCCCCGAGGGAGAAGGAGCAAGAGGCTTCACAACACGGGAAAGCAACAAACACACACACACACACGCACGCACCAAACACACACTTACACATGTGGGTCTGCAGAATCCGTGCCAAACAAGCAACCCTGGCATCTGTCATGTCCCATGTCAGAGCCATATTCCATCAGCTCACTGAAAGCCAGTCAGATTGTCTCCATATTAAAGCACGATTGGCAGATATAGACAGGACTGGATGCAACAGGATATATAAAAAACACACAATATATGTCCAAATGTTTGTGGACACCCCTTCTAATACATGCATTCAGCTACTTTAGGTTGCACCCATTGCTGACACAGATGTGCAAATCAACACACACACACATAGCTTGTCTAGTCCCTGTAGAGAAGAACTGTAAATAGAATAGGACCCTCTGGAGCAAAAAAATAAGAACCTATTGGCACCATGCTGCCTAATGCCAGGTGTGGACTATAGGGGTATAAAGCCCCCCCTTCAGTATTGAGCTGTGGAGCAGTGGAAGAACTGTGTTCTCTGGAATGGTGGTTGGTGCTCCATCCAATACTTTTGGGATGAGTTAAGGAGTTGGGGATGGTGAGGGGGAGTGAGGTAGTGATCATCCAACATCCTAACCTCACTAACGCTCTGGTCACTGAATGAAATCAGATCCTCAGAGCAATGTCCTGTTCCTGGACTCTTTTTAATATCCTTGATTTCAGAAGAAACAATAAATGAGAAGGTGTCCCAATACTTTTGTCCATATAGTGTAATATTTCCTCAGTAAAACACCAATATTAGAATCAATACTAATAACATTCATAAAAAAGTGGTGGTTCTCTATCACTGTGTTCATCATTAGAACATCTCCAAAGTTCTCCTCTCTCATGGAGTCTAGTGTTATTTAGAGTTCTCCTCAGATCAACACCTGGTTTGGTGGTAAATCAGGGCTTAATGATGGTAAATCAGGTGAGCTGCTGATGCTGCTGCTGCTGATGGAGTTGAACACATCCTCCACACTGTGCTGGCTGGCCTGGGGGGCGTCCAGGAGAAACCTGAAAGAACCGAGCTCTGTTCTTCAGACTAGCTCACCGACAAGATCTCACTACTTTCTTTCTTCAGAATGAGAAGCTCTTGTTTCTTGTTCCTTTTTACTGGATTTCTTCACCTGCATCTGATCTGATGAGATCTGGAGCTTCTACAGAAAGACCTCTCTTACTGCTGAGGGACATGACTTGTAATGTGCTTAGGTGCCCAAAACATCTACACAGTACTGTGCCCAGCACAGCCCTGTTACAGCATTAGTCATGATGATACGCCGAATCTGCAATGATAAAAGGGGTCAGACTCCAATCGAACCCAAACATCTACTAAAACAGATGTAAAAACAACCTTTTAAATCTCGCCGAGATGTGAGCATCCATCTGGCAGAACTGCCAACTCGTGCTCCTGATCAAATATTAACTGCGCTTCAGATTGATAAGGATTATTTGCAGCCAAAATAAACCCCCTAAAAAAACATTGCACTTAAACAAATCATGTCATACACGTCTATTAGCAAACACTCTTTATTAAGCCCATATGTCCCATTCCTGAGACTGATCATTCAGTAACTACATGATAAGACCTGCTGTTTCGGGAGTTATTATTAGTCATTATTATTAATTACAGGTTTGTGAAGGTTATGAGGGCAGCAGAGACAGTTCCGCACTCTCATAACTACATAACGTGAACATCAGCTACTGATCAACTCCCCACAGTTAAAGAACAGTGTTAGGAGGCCAGCCGATGTAGCTAGCATGCTACTCGTTAGCCAGTCGAGCTGGTCCACCCCCATCGATTGTATTAGCTATCATGCTACTCGTTAGCCAGTCACCTCATCCAACCCCTTCATTTCAGAAGAAACAATAAATGATAAGGTGTCCCAATACTTTTGTCCATATAGTGTAGCATTTCCTCAGTAAAGCACTAATATTAGAATCAATACTAATAACATTCCTACAGAAAGTCGTGCTGGTTCTCCATCACCATGTTCACTATATTAGCCATCATGCTACTAGTTAGCCAGTCGAGCTGATCCACCCCCTCAATTGTATTAGCTATCATGCTACTAGTTAGCCAGTCGAGCTGATCCACCCCCTCAATTGTATTAGCTATCATGCTACTAGTTAGCCAGTCGAGCTGATCCACCCCCTCAATTGTATTAGCTATCATGCTACTAGTTAGCCAGTCGAGCTGATCCACCCCCTCAATTGTATTAGCTATCATGCTACTAGTTAGCCAGTCGAGCTGATCCACCCCCTCAATTGTATTAGCTATCATGCTACTAGTTAGCCAGTCGAGCTGATCCACCCCCTCAATTGTATTAGCTATCATGCTACTAGTTAGCCAGTCGAGCTGATCCACCCCCTCAATTGTATTAGCTATCATGCTACTAGTTAGCCAGTCGAGCTGATCCACCCCCTCAATTGTATTAGCTATCATGCTACTAGTTAGCCAGTCGAGCTGATCCACCCCCTCAATTGTATTAGCTATCATGCTACTAGTTAGCCAGTCGAGCTGATCCACCCCCTCGATTGTATTAGCCATCATGCTACTAGTTAGCCAGTCGGGCTGATCCTCCCCCATCAATTGTATTAGCTATCATGCTACTAGTTAGCTAGTCGAGCTGATCCACCCCATCGATCGTATTAGCTATCATGCTACTAGTTAGCCAGTCAAGCTGATCCTTCCCCATCGATTGTATTAGCTATCATGCTACTAGTTAGCCAGTCGAGCTGATCCACCCCTCGATTGTATTAGCTATTATGCTACTAGTTAGCCAGTCGAGCTGATCCTCCCCCATCGATTGTATTAGCTATCATGCTACTAGTTAGCCAGTTGAGCTGATCCACCCAATCGATTGTATTAGCTATCATGCTACTCGTTAGCCAGTCGAGCTGATCCACCCCCTCAATTGTATTAGCTATCATGCTACTAGTTAGCCAGTCGAGCTGATCCACCCCCTCAATTGTATTAGCTATCAGGCTACTAGTTAGCCAGTCGAGCTGATCCACCCCCTCAATTGTATTAGCTATCATGCTACTAGTTAGCCAGTCGAGCTGATCCACCCCCTCAATTGTATTAGCTATCATGCTACTAGTTAGCCAGTCGAGCTGATCTACCCCCTCGACTGTATTAGCCATCATGCTACTAGTTAGCCAGTCGAGCTGATCCACCCCCTCGATTGTATTAGCCATCATGCTACTCGTTAGCCAGTCGAGCTGATCCACCCCTCAATTGTATTAGCCATCATGCTACTAGTTAGCCAGTCGAGCTGATCCACCCCATCGATCATATTAGCTATCATGCTACTAGTTAGCCAGTCGAGCTGATCCACCCCATCGATTGTATTAGCTATCATGCTACTCGTTAGCCAGTCGAGCTGATCCACCCCATCGATCGTATTAGCTATCATGCTACTAGTTAGCCAGTCGAGCTGATCCACCCCATCGATTGTATTAGCTATCATGCTACTCGTTAGCCAGTCGAGCTGATCCTCCCCCATCGATTGTATTAGCTATCATGCTACTAGTTAGCCAGTCGAGCTGATCCTCCCCCATCGATTGTATTAGCTATCATGCTACTAGTTAGCTAGTCGAGCTGATCCACCCAATCGATTGTATTAGCTATCATGCTACTAGTTAGCCAGTCGAGCTGATCTACCCCCTCGACTGTATTAGCCATCATGCTACTAGTTAGCCAGTCGAGCTGATCCACCCCCTCGATTGTATTAGCCATCATGCTACTAGTTAGCCAGTCGAGCTGATCCACCCCCTCAATTGTATTAGCCATCATGCTACTAGTTAGCCAGTCGAGCTGATCCACCCCCTCAATTGTATTAGCCATCATGCTACTAGTTAGCCAGTCGAGCTGATCTACCCCCTCGACTGTATTAGCCATCATGCTACTAGTTAGCCAGTCGAGCTGATCCACCCCCTCGATTGTATTAGCCATCATGCTACTAGTTAGCCAGTCGAGCTGATCCACCCCCTCAATTGTATTAGCTATCATGCTACTAGTTAGCCAGTCGAGCTGATCCACCCCCTCAATTGTATTAGCCATCATGCTACTAGTTAGCCAGTCGAGCTGATCCACCCCCTCAATTGTATTAGCCATCATGCTACTAGTTAGCCCGTGTTTTATCCAGTGGTAGCTGTTTGTTTTTTTAATTGTTTTATGATGTTATTTGGATCCCAATTATCTGCTGATCTTGAGGTCAGCTCAATAGCGGATAGCAAGTGCATGATAGCTAGCTTTATATGCCAGCATAGCAACAACATTAAATCGTTGAACTCGCTAATATGTGATTCATATTTAATAACCACATAGCGACGCTTTATCCAGATAAAAACGTCTCAATAATGATCAGTATATATCTTTTATAGGGGATAGGATGCCCATGCTGGCCAGGGGGAGAGATCGCCATCCACCCACCCGGAGAGAGAGCACAGCCAATTGTGCTGACGGCAAAGCGGCATGGCTCAGGATTTTAAAGCAAAGTAGGGGGGTCAGGATTTTGGATGACCACCATCCCACCTCATCCCAGAAGTATTGGATGGAGCACCATCCATCATTCCAATCTTTCCAGAGAACACAGTTCTTTCACTGCTCCACAGCTCAATGCTGAGGGGGGGCTTTATACCCCTCTATAGCCCACGCCTGGCATTAGGCAGCATGGTGTCAATAGGTTCATGTTGATGTGCTCCAGATAGTCCTATTCTATTGGCAGTACTTCTTCTCTACAGGTACTAGACAAGCTGTGTGTGTGCATGTGCACATCTGTGTCAGCAATGGGTGCAACTTCAAGCAGCCGAGTGCCTTCATTAGAAGGGGTGTCCACAAATACAGTGGCTAATTAGACCGGTTAGGCCTTCAGTCCAGCTCCTGAAGCCCTATCCAATGGGAGAGTTCACTTAGCTGTAAAAGTTCTGATCCGATCATTCTCTAGCTGCTGTTTTCTAGCTAGAATTCAATGCAATCAGAGCAGTGGAGTATTTCATCAACTCCAGTCATGCAGTGCTTAGGCTGCCACTGAGGAAGGCCTTGAGGATTCCCCCCTCACTTTATCCAGTCCAGCCATGCAAAGCAGACAGTGACTTCCACAACCTTGAGACGCTTACAGCCATGAGACCTGACTGAAGTGTTTACCGCTCGTCCTCGTGGCATAAAATGAGCCACTCTCTGCTGCTCTTCCTCTTCCTCTCTCTCTCTGCTGATTGTACTGTCTCTTCCTCTATCTCTCGACCGTCCCCCGCTGCCAGGCCGCTCTCAGCTTGTGACCTGCCTGTACCGCAGATGAATGCGCCGTCACACTTCTCCATTTTACTCACTAGTTCCTTCTTCTGCTTCTACTTTTTTTTTTTATCCATTCATGCGTCTGTCATCTGAGCGCGAAGAAAGGAGGACCGGCCGCAAGGCGCTCTGAGCAACACGGCGGAGGTCAAGGTTCGCTCTCTCTCTCTTTAAGTCACAGAGCTCGAACGCCCCTGATTCTAGAGAGGGGAGAGGAAGGGGATGGGGGGGGGGGGGCTCGTAACCCTTCCTTTTCGCTGTGGAAAAAGTAGTAGCAGAGTGAGGAGGAGCGAGCTAGCCATTAAATCTCTGTCTCTCTCTCTTTCTCTCTCTCTCGCCCGCGCTTTGCTTGATGTCCCACTAATTGCGCTGTGCAGTGGCTGTCACAAGGTCATGTAAAGTCTGGGGATATGGCATTAATATGCAAACAAATGTCATTTTCCAACGGGCGCAGCAAAGGCTCGCGCTAATTATTCCATCAATCCCAGATTTGCATCTTAATTAAAGATCTTTATCTTGATGAAGGTATGGGGCCGGGGTTCGGAGAAGGGGCTACAAAGCGAAAGAGGGAAAGTTTGCGCGACTCCGCCGCTCTTTAGAGCCGTCTTCATCATCCGGCCGCTCGCGCAGAACAAAGGCTTTGTTTCATCTACCTCTGGATAACTTTATCTGTCTGCCAAGCGCCTGAGCAGAGAAGCGGTGACTGCTGACTGCAGCTCGGCTCAGCGTAGAAAACACACACACACACACACACACACACTCGGACGCGGTTGAAGACATTTCGCAGATTTCACGGATGAGAGAAAGAAAGAAATCAATGTTTTTCACTTCTTAGAAAGAGCTTCCAGGGCCACCATGTCCATCTGTGCTCCAAGACCTCACGTCTCGACTGGCTTGGGAGCGCACACACACACACACACACACACACACACACACACACGTGTACGCACAAGCAACACACATGTCAAAGCCTCTCACTCCATAAATTAGGGCACATGTTGCGCGCTCACACATGTTCTTCCTCCCACGGCTGCATCGTGCTGCACCGCTGACAGAACCCAGCCCACTCTCAAACAGCACTTTCTCCAGGAGTTCATCCATTACTCCAAGGCCAGAGGAGGCCTGGCAGGGAGCCAGGAAAGGCCTCACACGCCCCAAGCACAGCGGTTGCCTGGGGGTCAGCCTTCGAGGGGAAGATAGACGTGAACAACAGCGAACAGCGACAGATTCGGACGAAAGTCTCAGTCGACAGTGATTCGGTTCACTTTGGTTCAGTGGGAATTGTTTAAGGGGGTTTTGCACACCTATGGTTGGTTTGCTCTGGTCTGAATCAGCTAATGGGTTTGGAGAGTTTGACTTCACACAGGGGGAAAAAAAAAATCCAAACGATTTGAGAAAGTCCTCTCCGTGTACTGATCAGACCTGTCCGGGGCAGGCGGTGGTGGACTAGTGCAGATATCTGTGCAGTTTAACAGAGCAGAGCAACGGCAGAGATGGCGTTCGCTGATGGGCAGTGCACCAGCTTAAAACCTGGCTACCGGAGCCGTTTAGCTCAGACTTGTAGAATACATCTGAAAGCCGTGAGACCACCACCTCCAAGCAAGTGCAGGTCAAGCCTCAGAAAAGGTCAATGATCAGTACGATTGTTTATACATATACATACATATACACACACACATATATATATATATATAAATACACACACACACACACACACAGCCAGTTCATTACTGTACACATTATAGCTTTCTATTATAGCCCATACAGAAACATACTGATATAGGTGCACTTTGTGGGTTTATAATTACTGACTGTAGCCCATCTGTTGCAACATCATTTATCACCCCACCCCCTCTGCCTCTGTGGAATGAGACCACCATGGGACAACCCCTCACCAGATGTTTTCTGGACGGTGGGCCATTGTCACAGCACAGCAGTGACAAAGACATACAGGCATGCTGCTGGACTCGCGGGACTTTTACACATGTAATTTCATATACAAGTTCGCATTTTGGAGACACAAGGTTTTTGTAGTATGTATCATCAGTTAAATGCAGTCATTTTCTAATAGTAAAATGTCATCATCTAGATGTTATACTACTGAAAGGGCTTTAAAATGTTATAATGACACTGTAAACACATGTAAATCATAACAGTGTGAGCTACTATACATAATATATGTAATTTATCTATTTAAAAAAAAAACAATTAAAGAGTAGCACAATGTAGCGTGAGTAACAGCGAACAGCTGGACCGCTCCTGTGATGTAAACAGACGGACTTACTTGTTGTGAAGGACACACCAGCCGCAGTGAGGGTCCCCGGAGCCCAGACAGCTCTTACAGCTTCTGTACTGAGAACAGCTCTCCACAGGGAGACGGCTGACCTACAACACAACAACAAAACACGGTTTGTACCACATCTCCATGCGCAAGCACACACACACACACACACACACACACACATACACTTATACACGCACAATTATTGTCCCACAAATAACAACCCTGCAGATATAACCCTGACATCCACAATTTAATAATTAATAACCAGTAAATAACCAGAGTTTGTGCGTGCCCGGCCCGCCTCCACAATTTATATCTGACATCAAGCCTGCTCTGACTGCAGAGAGGGTCCGAATGTGCAGTGTATCCAAACCCCGCTGGGGAAGCGAACATCCTGGCCTGTGACTGACCATCAGAGAGCACAGTGAACACTGCAGACTGGGCCGCTTTGCAGTCTCTGGAGCCTTTACCAAGGCCTGCTGGATTTTAGCACATTTTGCGTTCAGTGACCGGAGATGGCATTGCTTTAAACACCACTGCTGGTCATTGCTGGTCATGGCTTCCAACCATAAATACTACTATTAGATGAAGGCATTAATATATGCATATACAACACATACAGGGTACATTATTCTAATCAGATATTCACTATATGTCCAAATGTTTGTGGACGCTCCTTCTAATGACTGCATTCAGCCACTGTCAGTTCCTATGTCTGTGCATCTCTACCCCTAAAGCTTAAACCCCAGTACTACCCCATCTAAACTGCACGGTTCAGTGTCTCTATTGTCCTACCACACCTTGTTCACCAGTGCGACTGAACTGCTGGGAAAGAGCAGTCCTGAAAGAGTTGAATCAGATGTCTGAGAGCAGACAAACACACTGAACACGCATGCACTCGGGACACGCCAGCACTGCTGTAAGTGTCTGTGTAGTTTACAGCAGCTGCTCTGGTGGCTGTGTGGACTAAACTGGCCTGGTCTGAATTAAGCATGGGCCGCCTTCAACTGGTGTCAAAGTTCAGCTCTGTTTGTAAACAATTCCAGCCCAGTTGTTCCAGGCCCTTTCCTTCTAAACAATACTGCAAACACACAGTGACAGAAAGCAGCTTTCACAGACACACACACACACACACACACACACACACACACACACACACACACACACACACACACAGTCACATATAGCTGGGAGCGGGAGCTTAGCTCAGCACACCAGAGAACTACAGCACTACAGTCTCCAGCCTGAGCGGAAACACAGCAGAGTAAAGGACAGTTAGAAAAGAGCAGTGAGGGAACACCAGTACACCAGTACACCAGCACACCAGTACACCAGCACACCAGTACAAATCCAGCTACAGAAACCCGGAGTGTTAAAGAAGAAAAAACATCGGAACTTGATATCGGAAAATGCGTGAATGGGCCTTCGGCCAAACGCCCATCCAAATGTTCGCTTATGTAAGGAGAATGAGGGAGTAGGACGGGACCATCAGGAACAGTGTTAATGTGAACAAGGTCGATATGTAGGAGGTCATGTGTTTTACCATCCAAAGTGCTGATGTATTATATGTTGGGTGCATCCTGTCATAATGTGTGTGTGTGTGTGTTTCTCCATACTGACAGACATGTACATACAGCTACCTACATGGTGATAAGCGTGGGACACCATACGACATATATATGGGACTTTGGATGACCAAATGTCCCACAATCTTTACCATTTGACCTAAACCACCTATACTACTGTTAAAGAAGGAATTATTATATAATACATATGGAACATTACTATTACATATAGATACTTATATGCAACATATATGATACCTATGAATCATATGAAATATAGTTATTTATTTATAACAAAATAAGGGAAGGGGGCAAATGCTTTTTCACATCACTGTGTGTGTGTGTGTGTGTGTGTGTGTGTGTGTGTGTGTGTGTGTGTATATATATATATTGTCACACTTAAGCTGAAGCGAACTTGGGTTCTGCAGCAGGACAATGAACCAAAACACACCAGCAGGTCCGCCTCTGAACGGCTTAGGAAAAACCTAGTCAAAGTCCTGACCTCAATCTTATTGAGATGATGTAGCATGATCTTTAAAAGGCAGTTCCTGCTCGAAAACCCAACAATTCTGCAAAGATGAGTGGGCCAAAAGTCTCCCACAGCGCTGTAAACGCCTTGCGATTGCAGTTGTTGCTGCCAAGGGTTGCACAACCAGTTTAGGGGGCAATCACTTTTTCACACAGGGCCATGTAGGTTTGGATATTTTTTCCCCTTAATAAAAAAACCTATATTAGGAATTATTAGGATATTAGGTAGGGGGCAAACACTTTTTCATATATTTTTCATATATATATATATATATATATATATATATATATATATATATATATATATACATACACACACACACACACACACTATATATATATATATATATAGATAGATATATGTGTGTGTGTGTGTGTGTGTGTGTGTGTAAGCATGTATCTGTTCTTATATATTGTTTAAACAAGGCTGTTTTAACAGTAAAGCTGCGTCCTGTCATCAGACTGGGCAAACAGACGTTAGATCTACGCTGATCTAACATCGTTTGTAGACGTGCTGAGACGTGAAATCAATGCTGAATGGATAATTACTGCAGGAACGCAAACGAGGACGCAAAAGGTCATCAGCATACTTTATTTGAAGGCATCTCACACACGCCTGTGAACTAACTGGCTGATGGCAGACTGAGGCTCTTTAGAACTGGAGCTGGAGACCAATGATGTATGAAAACAGAGTCTGGATGGGATCAGTCACAAAAAGCTTTACCATTACTCTGAAGTCAAAATCCCTTGAGTTTTGTGTCCTAGACGTCCAAGGTTTATAAATATATGATACAGAGCTTCCCTGCGACACTGCAGAACACTTCAATTAACAGCCATTTTTCATCCAGCGGTGATGAGAGTGGACCTCACACACCTTAAATAATCCAGCGCTGTATGAAGAGGTTTAAAGGGTTGATGTCAGCAACCAAATCATGCTCACCACACAACTGGCAGCCTGAGCTAAGAGTGATCTTTGTGTTGCTAATTCTCCAGCCCGGTCTCTGTCGCACCTATTTCGCAACTGTGAGAGTGAATGTGACTTTAGTCAGCTTAGTTTTTATCAGCTGGACAAATCGAGAACGCAGCTAATACTCGCTGAAATAAGAGTGTGTGAAGAGAACAGTGGGTACAGTATGAGTGCTGAGCGTCCTTGAAGGAGACGGACAGAGAAGTGTGTGTTTCTCGACGGCTGCTTTAATGCTGCACTTCTGAAAGTGCTCCTTTCTCTGCTTTGATCAGGGCTGAGATTAGACAGAGGAGTGAGAAAAGGCAGAGTGGGGAATAAACAATCCCACCCAAAAGGGACAGACCACTGCCTTTCAAGTGCACAGTGGCTGATGTCTCTACGGCATGTGAGAGTGTGTGTATGTGTACGAGAGAGAGAGAGAGAGAGAGAGAGAGAGAGAGAGAGACAAGCAGAACAGAGTCAGGAGTCAGAATGTGTGTGTATGTGTGTGTGCATATAAGTGTGAGTGTGTGTGAGCATGTGCGTGCATACGTGTGTGTGTGAGTGTGTGACTGAGGGTGGGCGAGGTGTAGTGTGTTTGAGCTCAATGTTAATTTATTCCGCCACGCAGCGACGCATAAATACACTTTTATAATCCGCTGCTTTCTGATGCCTTTTTACACAGTCAAACACACACACACACACACACACACACACACACACACACACACACACACACACACACACACACACACACACAAATAGAGCAGGTCCACATGGTCATGTCCCACCAACCACTGTAAACATTAAAAGCCAGTTATTTAGGGGTACCAGGTCATAGGGATGAGTGTGGTTATTTGGCAGTACCAGGCCACAGGGATGAGTGTGGATATCTGTGAGGGCTAGGTCATTGGGATTGGTGTGGTTATTTGTGAGTACCAGGTCAATAAGATTTGGGAGAACAAGGTCATTGGGATTGGTGTGGTTATTTGGCAGTGCTAGATCATTGGGATGGGTGTGGGTATTTGGCAGTGCTAGATCATTGGGATGAGTGTGGGTATTTGGGATGGGTGTGGGTATTTGGGATGGGTGTGGGCATTTGGAAGTGCTAGGTCACTGGGATGAGTGTGGGCATTTGGGAGTACTAGGTACCCCATTTCTAAGCGTTAAGCAGAAAGAGCACTACGTGAATGTGGAGGCTGTTATGCTATGAAAGCTCAACCAGTAAAGGTTGAGCAGAAGGTTCGGGATTCGCTCAGAGTGGCGGTGTTTTCCTTGTTTCAGTAGGACGCTGACGGAATTGTAAACAGCACAACTCCCTGCATCCTTGGCATTTACCGACCGTAATTGAAACACGTCCATGGACTCGGAGCACCGGCGGCCCGTTTTGTGAGCAAACACGACCTTTTGCCTACCTGTGCACCTGCCGCTAATGAAATATTCAAATCTGCCCACTGCCGTGGTCAGCAAAGAGCATCAATTATTGACTCACCGCCATTCACATCATATTTCATATTCCATACTGCAGAGACGCATCTTCACGCCCCACATCTTCACTAGAAAAGCACCTGTATGGATTTTCTGGGCCGATAACGGTAGCCAATCATGTTGTGGCTGATATTGATACCAATAACTGATTTTATTTGGAGAAATGTGATGGATGGATGGACATCTTCACATTATGATTTCATGGTAAATATGACACCACGTAAAAACACACAAGTGTGTACAAATGTAGAGTTGCTGTGAAGCAATTTCTAAAAAGTAAACTTTCCATGAGAAGGAAAAAACCTTCTTAACTTTCAATAGAAGTCAATATAAAAAGATCTTATTTAAAGTCATTTTGGAGCATTTCTATTGGTCCAATCGTCATGACATTTTGACACACCGTAAAGAGCAACGTGCAGATTCACCATATCTCAAAAAGTTAAATACAGCAAAAATTCCATATTTCATGCCAATCCCCAGTGGGAAAGTGGTAATACGGGATAACAGCACACCATACATCTGCTGCGACGCATCTGACTGAGCATGGAGCTCAAGGGGGAGAAATCGTTTCCACAATTACAGTTTAGGAGAGTGTAAAATGGACCTCTTGTCTCATTTACTAGCAGCCTTTGGCAGCAAACAGGAATTATAGGTATGAAAAGAAATCATTTGGAACGTAGAGCCCGTTTAAGTGACTGTGTGCTCTTTTTTTCCCCCCAGATATCAAACACCATCACATCCTCAGACACAGGAGAGGGGGACAAGGTCACTTAACACAAGCTGTCCGTCACAAAAGAGGAAACCATGCCAATGAAAACCTGAATCGAGGCATGGCCACGGCTGACGGTTTTAATTCAAGAGGACGATTATGATCCGAACATAAGGAAAGCTTTTAATCAGCACAGGACCCTGAACGATCAATCCCAGGCCGCTCGATGCCCACTTTAACACGGAGCGCATCCCCGTCAGCCTTTCACGCAAATATCAATATGTGCTGCTCGCTGGGGGAGCTTTTCCGCATGAGCGACTCCATTGTCGGAGCGAGAGAGCGAGGAAGAGAGGAGCTATTCTTCCTCTTCCAGTCTGGCGCTTACAGTATTACAGTAGCGGCGGTTAGGGATCCCCCAAAAGGGAGCAGTTCACAGGGCTGAAATGTCCTCCCCTCCTGCCTTCTGTCTATTGTGCCGCTAGACAGAGAGTCTCCAGCCTTTATTCTCGTGTTAGGTCATAGAGATGAGAGTGGTTTGTCGGGAGTAAAGGGTCATAGAGATGAGTTGTTATTTGAGAACGCTAGGTCCTAGAGATGAGTGTGGTTATTTGAGAACACTAGGTCTTCGGATGAGTGTGGACATTTGAGAACACTAGGGATGAGTGTGGACATTTGAGAACACTAGGGATGAGTGTGGACATTTGAGAACACTAGGGATGAGTGTGGACATTTGAGAACACTAGGGATGAGTGTGGACATTTGAGAACACTAGGGATGAGTGTGGACATTTGAGAACACTAGGGATGAGTGTGGACATTTGAGAACACTAGGGATGAGTGTGGACATTTGAGAACACTAGGGATGAGTGTGGACATTTGAGAACACTAGGGATGAGTGTGGACATTTGGAACACTAGGGATGAGTGTGGTTATTTGGGAACACTAAGGATGAGTGTGGTTATTTGGGAACACTAAGGATGAGTGTGGTTATTTGGGAACACTAAGGATGAGTGTGGTTATTTGGGAACACTAAGGATGAGTGTGGTTATTTGAGAACACTAGGGATGAGTGTGGCTATTTGAGAACACTAGGGATGAGTGTGGCTATTTGAGAACACTAGGGATGAGTGTGGCTATTTGAGAACACTAGGGATGAGTGTGGCTATTTGAGAACACTAGGGATGAGTGTGGCTATTTGGGAACACTAGGGATGAGTGTGGCTATTTGGGAACACTAGGGATGAGTGTGGCTATTTGGGAACACTAGGTCTTATAGATGAGTGTGGTTATTTGGGAACACTAGGTTTGGGGATGAGTGTGATTATGCGGGAATACTGGGTTATGGGATGAATGTGGTTACTTTGGAACACTAGCTTATAGTGATGTGTGATTATTTTGAATGACTTTGTAACAAGGATGAGCGGAACAGAAATAACTGTAGGTACTACAGTACTATGTAGGACACTGGGATGTAGAACACTTACTACAGTACTAAGTCATAGGGTTGAGTCTGATTATTTAAGAGTACTATGTCAGTGGGATAAGTGGGATTATTTAGGAGTACCTGGTCAGAGGGATAGGTGAGAGTTTCACTGCCCTAGGTCACAGGGGTGAGTGTGGATAATACTGTACTAGATCATTGTGGATGATTGTGGGTAGTACCGTACTAGGTCAAGGGGATAAGTGTGGATAGTACTGTACTAGATCATTGGGAATGAGTGTGGATTTTTGGAAGTCCTAGGTTGCGGGAGAAGGGCAGCTGTTACAGTACTCAGGCCAAAAGTGGGACAAAACCTGACCATCACTCTAATATGAGCTCTAATATGGAGTCCTCACTCCTTGTTTTGAGCAATAGCAGCTCCTGTGTTCTAGGGATGCTCACCACAAGATTTTGGAGAGTGTGTAGGAATTTGTGCAGATTCAGCCAAAACATTTGTGAGGTCAGGCACTGACGCTGGATGAGAAGGCCCGACTCTGTAACAGTTCATTCAGTGGGGTTCATTATCTTGTACTTTTTGGACTGAACATGAATTGCAGAACCGCAAAGAATGTCGGAGCACAAGCCGCAAGATTTTGCGTCTCACATTAGTAAAAATATGATCTGATGATATGATATGATATCCAGGAGGAGATAAATACTCAAACAAAAGGCTGGCGGATTCGGACACTGCAATTGTGCAGGTCACTGTAGCATGTTTATTTCGGGGGCAATGGTGGCAGACCATGGGTGGTCCCTGGTTCGATCCCGTGGACTGACAAAGTGGAAGTGGGAGGAGTTAAGGAACAGTGCTTATCCTTCACTCACAACTTTTATGGCTGAGGTGCCACTGAGCAAACCCTCAACCTATCCTTCAACTGCTCCCTGGGCACTGAGGTGGCCCGGGTTTGTGTTCACTGCCATGCATGGGTTAAATGAAGAGGCTGAATTCCACTGTACTGAATCCCAGTGTGCTTTCCTTTCCCTTTCCGGAAACATAATGCATACGCTACATGGACAAAAATATTGGGACACCCCTTTTAATTACTGAATTTAGATGCTTCATTCATTCTCATTGCTTCAGGTGCATAAGTATCAAGCCCCTAGCCCTGCAGTCTGCATTTCCACTCATTAGTGAAAGACTGGGAGGTTCTAAAGAGCTCACTGAACTCCAGCGTGGTTCTGTATGTAATAGGAGACATCGCTGCACCAACAACAGCAGCAAGTGAGCTGGTGAAGTTTCCTCCCTCCTAGATCTTCCTCCATCAGCTGTGAGTGGTATTATTATTGAACAGTGGAAGAGTTTAGGAGGAACAGCTCACAGAGAGCAGCTCAGCCACTATAACTGCAGCTCAATAACTGCAGCAGAGCTCAAAAAGTAGGAGCAAAGTATAAGTGTCCCAATACTATTGTCCATATAGTGCATATTACACAAGGTCACGACATCTAACAGTCAAGCTGTGCGATCTTCGGTGTAAATCCTGGTTAAGTGAACACTGCTCTCTTTATGGCCGTGTCTGCCTGCGCAGCTGCGACGCCAGGGGCAGACATTAGCGGGTTTAGCGCTCGAGCTCATTGACAATAATCTCTAAATGTCGTCCCTGCTGAAGGCTTGTGCTCTGGCAGAGGTGGAGGCTGAGCCGGGCTTTCTCTAGGAGCCTTCGCTCCTCTATTCAGCGAGAGAGCACGGAGGACACACTTCTCTCTTAGAATAGTGGGAAAAACACACACACACACACACACACACACACACACACACACACACACACACACTTGCCCTTTCAGAAACCTATACAATGAGAGCAATTTCAGCTCATCTCTGCGTTCCGCCGATGCTACAAGCTACACTGAGAGGAAAGGTTTTGAAGAGAAGTAGGAAGAATAGCGGAGAAGAAAAAGAGACTGAGAAAGAGAGAGCGCGAAAGCCCGGGCGCGCGAGAGAGAGAGAGAGAGAGAGAGAGAGAGAGAAATAGGGCGTCATTCTTTCTGCAGCTGTACTGTGTTAAGTGTCTTTCTCAGCTGCGGAGGAACTTCTCCGTAACCTTCCCCTCTCTCCAACCCCCCTGGCTGTACAATGGAGAGCATGTAGAGAGGCTGCTGCCACGCCAGCCTCTGGATGGAGATGCGTCTTATTAAGACCACCAGCTGGGGCTTCCATTCACACACATCAGCCAGTGGTTCATATTCCGTCTTCCTGTGGCGCAGATGTTAAAACAACATATCTGAGATTCCGGTTCTGGTTCCTAAAACAAAGCGCAGCGTTGACGTGTGTGTGTGGGGGGGGGTTGAAGAAGGGCTCGGCCCGAGCACCGCTCTGCCTGACAAACGGCTCTTTCTTCTTCCACAAGAAGTCTCCGTCGGCACAGAGCAAATGTCTTCACACCCGTTACAAATGGCTCTGGTATAAATTAAAGGCAAATGGCAGGAGCGTAAATCAGCCACGAACACAACGTCCAAAACAATAGAGCCGTGCTTGTGAAGCATCTGTGGCTGCAGGAGCCAGTCAGGCCTTAAAGCTACTTACTGCAGCAGTTCACAGCTGTCAGCGTCCCTCTGCTATACGTTCAGACGGGACGACTAACAGAGCAATGCAGGCTATGCACCTCCAGCATCTGCAGCAGTGCACTGCAGCCTTTATTAAGGAGCACTTTTCTACATGGCCTAATTGATTACTCTGACATGCAATTTGCTATTAAATTGGACGACTAACTAAGCAATACAAGCTATATTGCTCCAGCATCTACAGCAGTGTACTGTAATTAGCATTAAAGAGCACTTCTGTACAATTATAATGAATTAGAATTAATTACAGTTAGAATTAACAATTTTTGCATTTAATTTATTACATTTTTGCCAAACGTGAAAAAGATACAACATTTTAACTTAAATTTTTTAGTAAATTAATGTTTAGAATCAACAACTCCATCAGGATTTCATAGTTCATAATAATAATAATCATAATATTAACTAGAAAAGTGCATTTCCTGAAGGAAACAAAGACTAGGTATCCAAGGTGGTTGCTATGGTGTTGCTATGGTATGGGTGTTGGTAGCAAAGGCATAGCTAAGGCACTGCTAAGGCATAAGTGTGTGGTAAAATGTGGGGTGACAACATTTATTTGCTCCAAAAGCTCATCCAATCCGACCATCAGACCCCCCACCCACCACCACCCATATCAGACCAGCGGCACACCCTCCTACCACTGCTACCTGTCTAATGACCATGTTAAAACCTAAATGGACTCGTAACTATCTGCCACTATTAATATCACCACTATTAACTATCTGCTGTATCTGGTTTGGTCATTTTTATCATTAATGTTTAAATAGTTCTGACCAGGGGAGGACGGGTCGGGTCCCCCTTGTGAGTCTTGGTTCCTCCCAAGGTTTCTTCCTCCAGCTTTGAGGGAGTTTTTCCTTGCCACTGTCGCCATTGGCTGCTCACTGGGGGTCTTTGATCCTTCATGTTTTACGTTGTTTCTTCTTTGTCTCTGTCTTTTACTAATTACTAATTATGTAAAGCTGCTTTGTGACGACAACAGTTGTAGAAAGCTATACAAATAAATCTGACTTGACTGTGTCCACAAACTTTTCGCCAAAAAAGTGTTGGCCCAAAACCTCATCTAACACATTCGGCTAATAGAACTGTGTCCACAAACCTTTGGCCAAAATGTGTTTTGAAAGTCTGAACCATTACAACCTATTTTTTTATTTTTTTTTAAAAAAATTTTACACTGCAAACAAACCCAACCGTGGTTCTGCCGATCCGGCCCGAGAACATCTCTTTTGGTACTTTGGTCCTGACACTCTCTCACGCCTGCTACTTTGGTTCGGACCAAAGTGAAAAGACAGAAGGTCCGGACCAAGCAAGGTAAACACCCTTAGCGCCAGAACTATTATGAGGATGATATCGGGATGGGATTGACAGCCATCTGTGGCCAGGAGTCCCAGACATTGCTTATGATGGGTGGGCCTCACGCTGGGCCTCACGCTTCCCCTAATTACTCAATGTGATGCTAGCCAGTGCGGGCATCTGTTAGCTGATGTACCAGAACTGGTAGTTAGGGTTCTCCTCCAAACGTGTTCAGCTGGGGGGGGGATTGGGGTCCTAGTTTAGAAGCAGAGTAACAGAATGTGGCCCATTTTCTCTATTTTCCATAGGGAATCTGCAGAAGGCCAGAATCTGCAGGTCCAAGTGCTGGACATGAACAGCCAATCAGACAGGGAGGTGCACAGGTGTTCTGGAAGCTCAAAATATACAGGTTCGTTCATTCTCTCTCTCTCTCTCTCTCTCTCTCTCTCTCTCTCTCTCTCTCTCTCTCTCTCTCTCTCTCTAATTCAAGCTGCTGCATTTTGCACAAGCTGTACTGTCCACTGCTGGACATCTTGGCTGGACAGCCTTTAAATAACAGTGCACATTCCAAGCAGATGTTACCTGTTTATCGCTCAGCAGGTAGATGTACTGGTAATCAGGGCTGAACACCATGTCACGCAGGATGGGGTTCCCCTCCGCAACCGTGACCGTCTCGTACAGCAGTGCGTTCTGGGAAGGCGGAGGAATGCCGTCCACTCGGATCTGAGGAAAGAAAAGGAGGAAATTTTAGCTGGATTTAGCTGGAGGTCGGAAGGTCTAGCTTAGGGGGGTGGAGGGGGGGTTGGGGAGGGGGGGGGGGGGTGATGATGGGTCTGGGTGTAAGACGAGTTCTCACTGCTTGGTTTTTTCTCACAGCTTTCCTGACAGACGTGATGTTCTGCTGCAGTCTAATTTGCTCATTCGTCTCAGAAGTTCTGAGAGCTTCAGCTGACCCAGAAACAGAGCTCTGGATGTGCTTGCGACTGCAAGACACACGCAGAGACGGCAGGAACTCTGTCTACTGCTTCAGATTTAACAGAAAAATTTAAATACAACATTTTTTACGACACTGTATCCACTTTTGGATGCACGCTTTGTATCTTTAATTTTAATGTTTCTGACTTTATGTGAATCGGGGAGTCGTTCTTCACGTTGTGCCTAAATTGCACAATCAACCGACCAATAGAAATGCTCCAAAATGACTCGTTCCATTGACTTCCATTGAAAGTGTAGAAGGTTTTTTCCTCCCCCCCCCCCCCCCCCCCCCCATTTTGGAGATACAAGGTTCTTGTTTTTGCGTGACAGCGACATGCAGAGATATGCACGAGTACAGGCATGTAACACACACCAGCACACACACACACACACACACACACACACACACACACACGTTGGCACTAACAAACCCCCGCTGCTTCATCATTAGCAGCTCCTTTGTTTCCTCGTGCTGATAATTAGAGTAGTGAGCATGCTCGCTAAAAAGGAGTTCTAAAAATGTCAAATCCAAAATATCTTTGAAGTGATGGAGTTAAAAAAAATAAAGAAAGAAAGGAAAAAAAAAAGACAGCGCAAGCGAGAAAGAGCGCGAGAGAGAGAGAGACAGTGGAGTGGAAGCTGCGGAGTGCTTCTGACAACCTCAGCTAGCTCACCTATTTTCCCTCCCCTCACAAACAGACAAACAGGCAGCAGCCCGCGCCTCCGTCCTCATCAGCGGTGCTGGAAAAGTGAGCGAGGCGGCGGTGAGAGCCCGAGCAAAGCGCATTAACGCTGAAATGGAGACAAAGACGGAAAGGGAAGGGGCGGTAGCTAGACGCGAGAGGCGAAGGAGAGGAGAAGCGGAGCAGATGCAACGGGCTCAGGCCTTCTCCTAAATATCTGGGTCGGCCCGAAGTGACAAACATCGTTAGTCTGTTAATTAGCTGCCTCCTCGTAGCCGCGCTCGCAGTAATTAGTGTTGACAAGGTGGCATCAATTAGTCCAAGGCCGCCATATTGGGTGTCACAAGTCGCCGGCCAAGCCGGAGCGCATGAGTCAACCAGCAGCGGGACAGAAGGTTCCGGAATCTGACGGACTCGAGCCGCGGTTCGTCAATGCATGCGCCACCAGCTGTAGTGTCGCGCCTGGCAGCCGTTGGCAGTCGCAAGGGCGTGAAAGCGCGGCGGTGCTCCGGGACACGTCGGAGCAGTTCAGCGGCATCGATTCTGGAATGCTGGAGACCATCGTAATGTATTCTGGTGATATTCCATACCGCATGAACCAGAGCCATTTGTGCGGACAAAAGTATTGAGACACCTGCTCATTCATCGGTTCTTCCGAAGTCAACAAAATCCTGCTTGTGTTGGAGTAACTGTCTCGACTGTCTAGGGAAGGCTTTCTGCTAGATTTCGATAGCGGAGCATTGCTGTGAGGATTTGATTGCACTCAGCCACAAGAGCATTAGTAAGGTCAGGAAGTTGGATGAGCAGCTAACCTTATCCCCAACTCGTCCCAAAAGGTTCGGCGGGAGCTCCACCACCACCATCATTTTAGAGAACACAGTTCTTCCACTGCTCCACAGTTCGATACTGGGGGGCTTTATTCCCCCTCTAGCCCACGCCTGGAATTAGGCAGCATGGTTTATCTGCTCCAGACAGTCCTATTCTATTGGTAATACTTCTCGACAGGGACTAGAAAGCTGTGGGTGAGCATTCACACATACTTAAAGTATCTGAATGCAGTGTCCACAAACATTTGGACAGATAGCATACATTTACAATGCTATCAAACATTAAGAGGACAGCTCCTTCTCTCAGCCTTGCTGGTCCAGGGGATTGAAGCGTTGACCTTTTGATCCCCAGCATACCTTTATACAATATTATTGGACCGTGCATCACTACCAACACTCCTCATCTTCAACTGGGCCCATCTCCACCCTCCACCCTCATTCCATAACATTCCGGTAAGCGGATCCCACAGTTGCACACCTGTGGCTCGGTAATTAATATACTGTACACAGTGGCACTGTCACGGTTACAGTTGCCCGACGTGATGGCTTATCACATCGCTTTATTTCCAGAAGCCGCCATCTGCACCCCCCTGTCATCCCGTAGCATGATGGGATTGAGCGGTTCGGTAAGTGGATCCCGCAGTCGCACACCTGTGGCAGGGTAATTAATCCACTGTATACAGCACTGCTTTTCACAGGGGTATCTGCAGTTGTGCAAGACTCATAAAGGCCTATTTAGCAACAGAGGGCACGTCAAAGGCAGGCGTCGCTCCATGTAAAGGAAACTTACAGCCCTGCGTCACCTTTCACGGGTCTTGTGAGAGACGGGGTGGTGGTGGTGGTGGTGGTGGAGGAGGGGGAGGTGGGGCTGACTGAGTGTTTAAGACCATTCCAAAGAAGTGAACGTCCTCCAAGGGTCATCGACCGTGACCTGCACGGCTCTCAACTCATTAAGCTCTTCCATTTATGGGGAAAAAAACAAACGGGACGGCGCTCGTCTCCACGGGCACTTACGCCAGCGCCTGACACCGAGTGCCCTGCGCTCAGGGCGAGTCAAAACACTGAGGAGTCCCACTCCAGAGCGGGCCCGTTAAACCAAATAGTCTGCCATCCCGACAGAAGCCAGAGACCGCTCTGCCCACAATAAAATCCGCCGGCCTTCTCGAGGCCTTTCCGCTGTTTATAGAAACGCGGGTCAACTTTCCAGGGTTCAGCTCGCTCGATCGCTCGCTCGCAGGGGACATGGATGCTGAAAACAATGGTCCACACGTTGGTGAGATGCCTTTGATCAATTCCAAAACTGGATCTGTTCTTTTACAACCTGTGAAAAAGGTACGAGACATTAAAATGTCCATGTTCTCAAAACTAAGCTGCCTTAATAATGCACTGCTTAGCAACACACCCTTACATGGCAACCACAATGTACTCAATGTCAATGCCAGTGATCAAGCCTAATCTGCAATGTTCTGGACCATCAGGGTGCTCAACTCATTCAAGCTATTGCATACATTACATGTCCAAAAGTTTGTGGACACCCCTTCACACAACCTGTCAAGTCCCCGTAGAGAGGTACTGCCAATAGAATAGGACTCTCTGGAGCAGATCAACATCCAATACTTTTGGGGCGTGTTGGGGATGAGGTGGGGTGGTGATCATCCAATGTCCTTTTTTTGCTAATGCTCTTGTCTCTCTCTAAATGCAATCAAATCCTCAAAGCAATGCTCCAAAAATCTAGTAGAAACACTTCTTCCCTGAACAGCTGAGATCAGCTGAGATCAGCTTCTTCAACAAAAGCAGGATAAACTCTTTTTTTCTTATCCAAATACTTCTGTCCACCTACTTTCCTCTGTGGTCTGTGAGGTCACTCGAGCAGTATTTCCTCCTGTAGCTTACCCTTTTCTTTCCACTGTTTCCAACTCCTTGACTAAATTACGTTTCTAATTATCGTCTATCCGGTAAATGACTATTTGCATGCGCTCAAGTCTCTGTTCCTCTCTGGTTATGAGCTCCGGATATTCTGACCTTCATTAAACTGCCCAGCACTTGTATCCTGTGGTTCAGACAGGTTCATTACAGAGGCGCTAGATGGACGGCAGTGGGACCGCGGTTCTGGACTCTGCTCTTCAGGTTTGACAGCAGTCTCGCAGGCCAGATTTCTGCTTGTCGTAACAGTCTAGTAGTTTTATCGCTTACCAGAAGGTCAAGAATGGCCTACTTCAACAGGAAGAGTCGGTTTGACCGACATGCCACTGGACCAACCACAAACCTACCAACTATTCTTTTCTCCTAGGCTTTGGTTGAGGTCTATGGTTGTGCTTTCGGTGCGTTCCTTGTGTTTCATCGTTTTACCATGATGTCCTTCTTTCTATTATTCTCTTCTGTGTTTTATTACAACTATCATTATTAAATCATCACTGTCACTCAAAACAAAAACCTCGCATCTCCAAAACGGCAGCTTTTAATGGAAGTCGGTGCCAAATATTTTAAAACAAGTCATTTTGGAGCATTTCTATTGGTCCATTCATTATGAAATTGTGACTTTATGTGAAGAACAACTGTCAGATTCATGTCATGTCAAAGTGAAAATCTGCAAAATATAAAGATACAAGGTTTATGCACTGTTAAACACTGCAATCATCTATTCACATTCACATTTCCAGGTTTCTCACTTCTGTTGGTTTCTGTTTGCGGGTCATTTCAGTCCAGCTTCAGGATGTTTTGCTGTGTTTCTCAGGTAATGTCTGAGTTATGTCTGGCCAAGCACATGCAAAGTTCCCTGAGGCTGGCCTACAAAGCCAAGAATGGCCAGCCAGAGGTCAAACGCTGATCTGCATCAAGAGGCCTTCCGTATACGGCTCGGCTGGACCCACCATCCAAGCATCCCGTCTTTCTGGAATCCATAAGGGTGTGAAATGACTCTTAATATTCAGATCATACACTTGTCTGCTTCCCAATTGACTTTTAGAGTCCAAACCTTTGAACACTAGTGGATATCTGATGGTACCACGGATGGATCTTCTACAGCTGAAACCCAAAATCCAGATAAACAGCAGTAGTAGCAGCAGCAGCAGCAGCAAGGCGCTCACACACCTGCTGAAGCACACATGCCGGCTCTCACCTCAGGTGACTTCCGAGACAGCCAGGGGTCCATATGACCGCTCGCGGAGCAGGGACATCCCCTCCCCTGCGTCTCTTAGCCTTGAGTGTTTGAAATGCAGAGAGCTCCCGCTGCCTGCTGAGAGCTGACCCCACCACAACATCAAACAGCTCACACTGGGGTAATTGGAATTTAGATAAATATTACCTCCGCCCCCTTTGCCGCCACTTTAGGGATGCTGCGGTGGCAGCGGCAGCCGATCCATCTATTAATTACCTCACCGTACGGGGCTGGCGGTGCGCCGTGAGCGTCCGGAAGCCCAATTTTTCCCCTCATCGATCTGAGGGAGAGGGGAGTGCGAGAGGCGAGAGACCGGGAGCGCGAGAGGAGAAGAAAAGGGAGATGATGGAGGGAGAGGGGGCCGTTTTCGCTCGTCGGGTTGCTTGTTTCTTATTGATTTTGAAGCCTTCTCCTGTGCCCTGATTCAAGGGGCCGAGTGAAAGGAGTTCTTTAAGTGGAGCCGGGTTCATTTTCTCTCTCCCTCAAAGCTCTTACAAAGTACAGAGAGATGTCTGTCTTTTCCTTTCTGTTTTTGTTGGTCGCTCCTTGTACAAAAGGCGCAGAGGCCATGAAAGCCTGTACAGTTGTACTCCACATAAATGCAGAACAGTGTTTTCAGCTCCGCTAAGCTTCCTGATTGAGCAGGAAAGGATATGACGCACTGAGATAAGGGCTTTTATTTTTTTTGGATATTAAGGACTGGGGTGAGCTGGTTTGGGAAAGTTTACTTTTTTAGGTGGCGGGGATGGGAATGGTGGTGGAGGGGGGGGGGTCCAACAGACAGGAGATAAAAAGGTTCAAACGGACCATTCTCACAGTTTATCATCAGAGTTATCTGAGCTGTCCCAGGCTAGCTTTCAGACACCACATTAACGGACACTTCAGTAACTTCCTCTAAACTGAGAGACGGTCCTAAAGACCTGAGATGTGAAGACTGTAAGGGCTGACTCATATTACAGACATGGGGCAAAGCAGTGTTAGGAGTCTTGCCCAGGGACTCTGCTTGCGGTCGCAAAGATCAGGAGTCCTACCCCCACAGTCTCTCAGGCAGTGTGGTAGCTCACACCAGGCAGGCCACTAACCACTCTAACCAGATGAGTGAATTAGCGACCGGTCGTGAAACACCAGTACAGCCATATTCCGTCCCACACAGACTGACCAGAGACGCATTTGACTACCCAGTGCTAATGCATATGGCTGAAACCTGATCAGGATACAGTCCAGATACTGGTCATTTGAAGTGTCCAGGTGTAAATGGGGTCTTTGAAGCACCTTCATTTTTAAGAGTGCAGTGATTAGAGTGGGGACCGGTGGAAAGACAAAGTTTTGGCACCCCAGGGATTATTAAAATAGCAGTGAAAACAGGGCAAGTCAACTCAAGTTTATAGTCGGGGGGCTGCTTAAAGTGTGGTCCTCAGGCCAACGCTGGCCCACGATTACAAAACAGCCTAAATACAGTGCATCCGGAAAGTATTCACAGCGCTTCACTTTTTCCACATTTTGTTAGGTTACAGCCTTATTCCAAATTGTATTAAATTAATCTCTTTCCTCAAAATTCTACACAAAATACCCCATTATGACCATGTGAAAAAAGTTTTCTTGAGAGTTCTGAAAATTTATTAAAAATAAAAAACTAAGAAATCACATTTACGTAAGTATTCACAGCCTTCGCCATGAAGCTCAAAATTGAGCTCAGGTGCATCCTGTTTCCACTGATCATCCTTGAGATGTTTCTACAGCTTAAATGGAGTCCCCCTGTGGTAAATCCAGTTGATTGGACATGATTTGGAAAGGCACACACCTGTCTATATAAGGTCCCACAGTTGACTGCATGTCAGAGCGCAAACACCAAGCATGAAGTCAAAGGAATTGTCTGTAGACCTCCGAGACAAAATAGTCTCGAGGCACAAATCTGGGGAAGGATACAGAAAAATTTCTGCTGCTTTGAAGGTCCCAATGAGCACAGTGGCCTCCATCATCCGTAAATGGAAGAAGTTTGGAACCACCAGGACTCTTCCTAGAGCTGGCCGGCCATCTAAATTGAGCGATCGGGGGAGAAGGGCCTTGGTCAGGGAGGTGACCAAGAACCCGATGGTCACTCTGTCAGAGCTCCAGCGTTCCTCCGTGGAGAGAGGAGAACCTTGCAGAAGGACAACCATCTCTGCAGCAATCCACCAATCAGGCCTGTATGGCAGAGTGGCCAGGCGAAAGCCACTCCTTAGTAAAAGGCACAAGGCAGCCCGTCTGGAATTTGCCAAAAGGCACCTGAAGGACTCTCAGACCATGAGAAACAAAATTCTCTGGTCTGATGAGACAAAGATTGAACTCTTTGGTGTGAATGCCAGGCGTCATGTTTGGAGGAAACCAGGCACTGCTCATGACGAGGCCAATACCATCCCTACAGTCAAGCATGGTGGTGGCAGCATCATGCTATGGGGATGTTTTTCAGCAGCAGGAACTGCCAGACTAGTCAGGATAGAGGGAAAGATGAATGCAGCAATGTACAGAGACATCCTGGATGAAAACCTACTCCATAGCGCTCTTGACCTCAGACTGGGACGACCGTTCATTTTTCAGCAGGACAACGATCCGAAGCACACAGCCAAGATCTCAAAGGAGTGGCTTCAGGACCACTCTGTGAATGTCCTGGAGTGGCCCAGCCAGAGCCCAGACTTGAATCCGATTGAACATCTCTGGAGAGATCTGAAAATGGCTGTGCACAGACGTCTCCCATCCAACCTGATGGAGCTTCAGAGGTACTGCAAAGAAGAATGGGCAAAACTGCCTAAAGAGAGGTGTGCCAAGCTTGTGGCATCATATTCAAAAAGACTTGAGGCTGTAGTTGCTGCCAAGGGTGGTTCTACAAAGTATTAAGCAAAGGCTGTGAATACTTATGTAAATATGATTTCTTTGTTTTTTAATTTTAATAAATTTTCAGAACTCTCAAGAAAACTTTTTTCACATGGTCATAATGGGGTATTTTGTGTAGAATTTTGAGGAAAGAGATTAATTTAATACAATTTGGAATAAGGCTGTAACCTAACAAAATGTGGAAAAAGTGAAGCGCTGTGAATACTTTCCGGATGCACTGTATATTATTAATATCCATTTTTCATCACATCTAATGATTGATGTTGGAATGGACGTCAGAGGAGCAGTGCTGGAACGTTTAAAATACACTATAAAAAATGAATAAATTAATAATTGAATGAGACTGGTCGTGAAACACCAGTACAGCCATATTCCGTCCCACACAGTGACTGGATGTCAGTTTGACTGACCGGAGACGCATTTGACTACCCAGTGCAAATGCATATGGCTGAAACCTGATCAGGATACAGTCCAGATACTGGTCATTTGAAGTGTCCAGGTGTAAATGAGGTCTTTGAAGCACCTTAATTTTTAAGAGTGCAGTGATTAGAGTGGGGACTGGTGGAAAGACAAAGTTTTGGCACCCCAGGGATTATTAAAATAGCTGTAATTTAACAGATTTCTAACAGCAGTTTCAGCAGAAATAAATATGACTGTTGTTAATTCTAAAAATGACGATACTGATATTATAGCATTAGAAAGCAGTTACATACAGGACATGCATGTATAGTGGTTGGTGTGGCCACTACCTGCCAGTGAGCTACCACACCACGTGGGAGACCAGGGTTCGATTCCCCGTCTGGGTGACTATACTGCACTACACCAATAAGAGTCCTTGGGCCAGACTCCTAACACTACATTGGCCCACCTCTGTAATACGAGTAACCTTGTAAGTCGCTCTGGATAAGGGCGTCAGCTAAATAACATAAATGTAAATGTACATGAAGAAATAGTCTATCAAAACCCAAACATACAGTTCCCTGCATCATCATTGCTGTCGTGCAAAAACCTTGTATCGAAATAACGACAGCTTTTAGGATGAAGAAAAAAGCTGGAAGTCGATGTGAAAAGATATTATTATGTATTATTTCTATTGGTCAACGTAAGATTCATTACATCTCAAAAAGTGAATAACTGGTGGCGGGGTGGGAATGAGTGGGGTGGGAATGGGGAGGAGGGGGGTTAAACAAGCATGATATGAAATATTCTAACAGCTTTCTCTCACAGTTCATCATCCACAGTTATCAGCGCTGTCCCAGGCTAGCTCTCAGACACCACATAAACGAGCGCTTCAGTAAACTGAGGGAAGATCAGAGCAGAGGGGGATGTGGTGAAAACTGTAATGACCAGATGAATGAATTAGAGACTGGTTGTGAAGGTGCGCGTACTGGGCTGCTGTAGGGATTAGAGTGGAGACGTGTGGTTCTGTCTTTATAGCCGGACCCCCGACCAGGCGGCTGAATGGGGCTATCTCCAGGAGAGCTCCATTCATCAGTCGGATGAAGGCGGAGGGGGGAGATGAAACAAAAGCCGAGAGAGGAGGGAGGGGGGTGGAAGGGCTGGCGTGAGTGATAGCTATACAATAAGGCTATAGTGACGGAGTGATGGAGAGTAGAATGGAAATTGGATTTTGGTGGCACCATTGGAAAAGACAAGCTTCTGAGAAGACTATCAGGCTGTGATCACCCTGTAAACGTGACCCATCAAGACACGGACGTGTCAGCATGAGCGCTCCTACATGTTCCCACTTGTGGTTCCTTAAAGAACCATGTTTGAGATGTGTGACTGAAGAACCTTTAAATTGGAGAATCTTACATCTAGAGAAGGTACTTTGAACAGTTCTTCACACCCACATCTCTACAAACATGGTTCTTTAAGGAACCAAAAGTGGTTCTGAACTGGTTTAGAAGCACCTATTTTATTAAGTGTCTGTGACTGAGTGATGGATGGTAGCACGAACGGAGAGGACAAGCTTCTGAGAAGCCCCTCAGGCTGTAAACGCGACCCACACAGACACGGACGGGTCATTATAAAACACAGGGTTCTTTGAGGGATGTGACGGAAGAACCACTTTTGGTTCCATAAAGAGGCACAAGTTTGCAGAGATGCTTTAAACTGGTAAAGAACCTTTCAACTGAGGAACCTTTGCATCTGGAGAAGGGTCTTTAGACCCTTAAACGGCTCTTCACACTCCCACGTCTCTACAAACATGGTTCTTTATGGTGAGCAGCATAACAATTGGATTTTGGTGGCACCAAGACAAGCTTCTGAGAAGCTCCTCAGACTGTAAACGTTCTTCGAGGGATGTGAGAGAAGGACCACTTTTTGGTTCCATGAAGAGGCACAACTTTGCAGAGATGCTTTAAACTTTAAACCCAGATCTCTGGGAACATGGCTCTCTATGAAAGCAACAAATAGTCCTGAAGCTCCTTTATATTTCAGAGTGTCCAGACCCATTTCAGCTGGTATTTATACGTGTACCTGAGCACTGCTCTCCTGGGATATTCTATGTAGGCCGTGTGCACACACACTCACACACACACACTCTCACACACACACACTCTCACACACACACACTCTCACACTCTCTCTCACACGCGCACACGCACGCACACGCACGCACACGCACGCACACGCACGCACACGCACACACACGCACACACTCACAATGACCAAAGACAAAATAAAAAATAAAATTCGTATGGAAATAACGGTAAAGAGGCCGTAAATAAGTAGTCGTGTTATAAAATGGGTTTGAATTGAATCCCAGGCTTATGTTTTTATTGGATTAGCAGAATGAATCACAGCACAAAGCGTGTTATTTTATTGAGGATACGTTACAAACACCCCCTGTTAATTAAACAGGGCATAATCATACACCCCCCCCCCCCCCCCCCCCACACTTAAAAAAACAGCCATGACAGAAACCCAGCCAAACAGAGTACAGACAGTATTACCACCACACTACTCCATTAACCCCTCCTACACATGCATGCGACAGGTTGCAGATCCTGGCACGACACAGGCAGTGAAAACAGGGCAAGTCAACTCAAGTCTATAGTCGGGGGGCTGCTTAGAGTGTGGTCCTCAGGCCAACGCTGGCCCGCGATTATGAAACGGCTTGAATATGTTATTAATATTCATTTTTCTCACATCTAATGATTGATGTTGGAATGGACGTCGGAGGAGCAGTGCTGGAACGTTTAAAATACACTATAAAAAAAATTATATATATATATATATCAAACAGTTCACACACGGCGCTAAATCCAATTAAAGCGGCCTAATTACGCTCTCCTCATAATGAAACGTACGCTGAAGAATTTACATGGTGTCAGTGTGAGAAGCGGTGACAAATGGATACAATGTGTGACGACTGTGTTCTTGCCAAAACTCGTGAACTTCGAGAAGGAAACTTAAAGGATTTTATTCAGTTTACTCACTTTATTCATTCGCAACCGCTTCACTCGCGTAAATCATGGAATTAGTTTTCTCAGTTTCATATTTTTCTCTAGTTTTCATATACTGTCCAGCCCTCCTCTAACCCCGCCCCTCGTCTAACGAGGGAAAAGTTTGATATTTTGTCGTTTTTACCTTTAAAAATTACTTTTAATAATAAAATCTTTTCACATTGAAAGCATTTTCTGTTGAAAGCTAAGAAGTGTTTTTTTTTTATTCTTCTCCTGTAAAGTTTGAAAAAATTTGAAGATGCAATGTTGTAGCAGGACACTGATATGTAATTTATTCTAGAATTTATATTAAAAAAATTATAATCAAGTTAAATTATGTAATTAAATAATCTTATATTCCTTTAAAAACTACAAAACAGTCTAATATTTAAGACTAATATTTAAGTATTTTAAAGCTCTAGGGACTAGGCAATCTTTTAAAAACATATATAACAAATATTTAAAATATATATAATAATTGATATCATTTAGATTATTTTCCTTTTAAAACTGCATTTCTAAAGTATTTTATTAACAAAACAGTCCAATATTGAAGTAAACACAGTTTAATAAAGTCTAATACTTAAAACTTTTTTTTTATTTTTTTTTATTGGATTTTATTGGATGGAGGAAATTTCACCAGCTGACTTTTTGGTGTTGCAGCGGTGGCTCCTATTCCAGAACCACGCTGGAGTTCAGTGAGCTCTTTAGACCCACCCATTCTTTCACTAACGTGAGGTAAGGCAGACTGCATGGCTAGGGGCTTGACTGTACACACCTGTGGCAATGAGACTGAACGAAACACCTGAATTCAAAGATTCAGAAATGTGTCCCGATACTTTTGTCCATATAGTGTGTATGTGTGTGTGTATATATATATATATATATAGTCCAGGTTGATAGATAAACAGTGTGCCACACAGGCTCAGAAAGCACATACGCAAGTCTACTTCAGCTCAGCTCGAGTCAAGGTGATGATTCAGACCCGCAGTCTGTGCAATGCTAATTCATGCTAATCTATTACTGATTAGCTACATTAGCCTCGTAGCTCCAGCGCAAAAACAACAAGTGAACTGACCACGGTGTGGGTAAGCGGGTAATTGTGCCTTTCCGATTTTTTGGCTGAACCACCCCCCCTTTAACGTCACTGTCCGGACGGCAGGGTATCTTTTCCTTATATATGAGCTGATAAAACAGCTGGATCAGGCTGTACTGTGGACGAGGCCTTAAAGCTGGAGTCAGGGATGCTGCTCTGGCTGTTGCTGATGCTTCTCGTTTGTGTAGTGCGCACACACACACACACACAGTGGCTCAGGCTGCCTTCACTAACCCTGAACGTTGCTAGAGATCTGTCATAGCTTGTTGCCCTCGGCAACTCTTTGCGCCCCACAGTGCGCAGAGGATTAGGCGCGAGCGGCGGAAGGATTTTCTCCCTCTGGCTCACCGAGAGCCGAATATCAGGGACATTATGGCGTTGCTTTCCCCACAGGAGCATCTCCTGAATTCACAGGTGCCTCGTCTTCGCAAGGGATGGCCTTCAGCTGCTTTAAAAAAAAAGGGGGGGGGTCGTCTATTGTACATTGTCCATTAAACACCAGGACAACATGGAGAGAGCGAGAAAGGAGGGGGGGAATAAAAGCTCCTCCAGTTTTCTGGAAAATGAGGTCAAAATCCTTCAGCTCCAAATTCATCCTCTTAGGAGAGCAGGAGCAAAGGGGGGGGGGGGGGGGGGCAAGGTCTCGGCATCGCAGGACCGGAACAAAGGGGTCTGAAATTCAATTAAAGCCCCTTATCCTGTTTCCTCAGATGAGGCCAGAGGCGCGAGAGAGAGAGAGAGAGTTTACTCAGCACTCGCACCTTCAGCACCTGCTTCATCTCAATCCAAACGCAGACACCTCTTCCGCCGCAGCTTTGGACAGCAGCTTCCCCAGCGCTTCCGAGACCTCTGACCTGACCCGACCCCTGATGCAGGGGGCCTTAATCGCTGCGGTGTTTGTACGTGCATGTGTGTGTGTGTGTGTGTGTGTGGAGAGATGGGCCGCTTTTAACAATGTGGGGGCACAGAGCGAGTGCCTAATGCTTTTTAAAATGCACACATCTAGCTAATAGGATTCTTTTGAATTAAGAGTCATGGGAAAAGGGATTTATGAAGTGTGTGAATATGAGTCACACACACAGCAACAGGGACCCGTCTGCGGAGGGGAGGGGATGGGGGGGAAAAAAAAGACATGCTAGTGTTACGTTTTAGCATATTACTGGAGTTTTAAGAGGCACCAGGGATTTGGGGCTGGAACCGTTCTAAAAGGAAACGCATTCGCGGAGGAAATTAACAATCTGTGCAGCGGCCCAACGCTGGCTCGCGCTGCCCAGAGTGATCGTGAGTCCTTCACAGAACTGTGACCACGGTGAAGCCTTCCTAAAAGCCTGGGTCAGGTTACTGGAATTGTGCGGGTTTAGTCACCTCGTTTACAGTATTGTTACACACCTAAATAAGGGGTTTTGATGCCGATCAGCCATAACATTAAAACCACTACTATCATCTGGCTCCAGTGGCACTCGGGAAGGCGTGGGATCTACGTGTTAGGCAGCAAGTGAACGGTCAGTTCTTGAAGGTCATGGGTTCTGGATGTAGGGGTGTAAGGATCTGAGGGACAACAACTGTGATGGCTAGGAGACTGGACTGGGTCAGAGCACCCCCCCCACACACACACACAGTATCCCAGTATGCAGTGGTCAGTACCTAACAAAAGGGCTCACAGAAAAGGACAACCAGTGACCAGCTCATCAAGGCTTTCTGGTCAGATCCATGGAGACCTGGTGGTTTTAATGTTATGGTATATATGGAACCATGTCAACTCCATGATACTGAACCATTTAAATGACCGTGGTGATGTCCACTTTTCCTGCTTGGATAATTACCCAGAACCTGACTTGACCTGAACATCTGACCAGGTTCCTCAGAGCTTGGCCAGGTAAAAGAATGGGAACATACCAGGCATCAGATTGCTGGTTTACCACCTGCTACATCATTACACCTTCGCCCTGTCTGGCTCAGGCTCTCCTGGATGGTGCACTATAGCAATAGTTTGGTTTAGTATGGAGAAGGTAAATCAGAGTGTGTGTGTGTGTGTGTGTGTGTGTGTGTGTGTGTGTGTGTGTGGTGGAAGAGGCTGTGTTCAACCACCAATAAACACTGGGGGAGTCTCTCCCTGCCCTCTACACTGGCCCTAATGCCCTTCACAATCCACAAGCACACCCACCCAGCTCCACTAAAACAGCAATTACTCCGAGCTATTCGAGTATGCCACCACTTTACAATGCACTAATTATAAGTTGGGCATATTGGGAATGTTGTGTTTTTGTTTTTTTTTATCAGGAAACACCTACCAATTATCGTTTTCAGCTGGGTTTCGGATATCCGTTTGCACCAAATTACAGCCCCAAAAATAAAGCATTCCAGCACGGTCTGGTGAACCTGCTGTATCTTTAGAGCTTTCGTCACTCAGTAACTGCGTCGTGCTTCCAGAGCGCTGTGCAATCAGGACCATCTCCATTTGCAAGGCTTGGGGGGTAGTTTTTAACATACCTCTGTTGTCTGAGCTCTGTGTCGTTCAACTGTATGGAACTCTAATGCGTTTTAATGGAGACGGCATACATCAGACTCTTTTGTCGTCCCAACATTCCTCCTGTTCTTTCTTTATGTTAGCCACTGGGACGGCCACTGGGACGGCCACTGGGACGGCCACTGGGACGGCTGGGATACTTTTAAGAGTAACGTTAATTTTCTGCATCATTCACATGTATTTTTAAACTGTATTTTAACAGGTTCCTTGTGTTCACATACACCGAACAGCCACAACATTAGTACCACCTGTGTAATACTGAGTAGGTCCCTCTTGTGCCGCCACAACAGATCTGAGGGACATTTCGGGACATGGACTTCGCAAGATCACCGCAGTCGATCCTTTAGGTCCTGTAAGTTGTGAGATGGTTTGCTGTTTACTGGTTGT